>NC_045786.1:111394154-111660332 GCF_009873245.2 Balaenoptera musculus
AGCCTGGTCATAAGACAATCATCTCACATATAAAATTACCTAGAATTTAGTTCATGTTTTGAGTTGCCCCAATATTTTTTAGTTCTCCATTATTATTATTTGTCCTTTGACACTGATTATCATAATAGACGGTAAACTGTTCACTGAACCCAGGTTTGTGTAACCTTGGTGGTGCAGGTCCTTTCTATGAGCCTTGATACTTGGTTAGGAAATGTGTGATCTCATACAAGCACGTTTCCTCAAGACAAACCACTCTTGAAAACAAGATAGAAGTTCTTGTCCTTAATTCCTGTTTTAGACATGTTATAAACATGCAAATTTATTTCCCAGTTGATTCAATCTGCCATCTCTAAATCTTTAGGGAGAATTACAGAAATGGAGATAAAATCTTGGTAATTTATTCAATTTTATCACTTCTACTGATCCCATAAAAAGACTCCATCTGTCAAATTATCCTTTCTTTAAAAAAAAAATCCTTTTATAATTTTCTTTATATGGGTATGTTGAAAACGAGTAGTTTAAGTATCTGTGTCATGAAAACTATTGACGTTCCAATAAAATCTGTTCTTTCTAAATTATCTGTTCTTTAGCCTCTTTTGAGAGGAAGCTTCATCTTGTATCATTTGTTTATAATTTGCTTGTGCAGCCTGGGATTTATTTCTTTGGGTGAATATATTATGGCATGTTTGGGAAGCATAGAATAAAATATTCTTATGTTAATATATTCTTGATTTGGATGCCAATCTATAATCAGCACATCTTTCTTTTTAAAATTTCTGCCTTGGTTTTACTGAAAGCACAAATAGTGGGCATAAAAAGAAGAGAAAGCTAGCTGAATCCCATCTTTTATCATATACTTTATACCTTGCTTTTGTAATCACAGGCTGTATGAATACCAATGTACCTGAGCGTCGGAGCTCCGTTAGAGAAACACCTCAACCACCACCAGGAGGTTTCTGATTTCTAATCTCAATTAAGCCCTCCTTGTACTAATCTTTGGTCAGCTCGATCATTCTCTCAATGATAATTCCAGAGCTTCACTTTTCTCTTAAGATCCCACCTAGGACTGTGAGACAAAATACAGAATGCCCAGTTAAATTGGAATTTTAGATAAACAATGAATAAAATTTAGGATATGTCCCATGCAATATTTAACACGTCCTCTATTTTTATTTACTAAATCTGACGACCCTAACCCTAACCTCTCTTGCTCTCTCTCATAGCCAACTTTGTCTCACGGTAAAATCTGAAGTCATTAGCAGGAACTCCCTCAGCTGCCTGTCATCTCCTCTCCAGATTTACCTACCTTAAGACACATCCTCACCTGGCTCTCTCCCACCCCAGTGACTAGCCTGTTCGAGACCAACCCCCTTCCCCAGCCATCTCCTGTGTGAGAGGTCCCGACACCAAAGAGCTGAGCCAGTGGCTGTCCTGCAGGATACAGGCATGCTACAGAGCCCAGCACTGGATGTCTGTGTTTAGTGGAGGAGAAGCAGGATTGAAATGTTTGGAGCCAGAAGCTAGGCTGGCTGAATTTTACAGCTCATATAGGAAAGAAACCTGATGGTTTTCCTAGATCTGACAACAATCTTAAACACATGGCATCATCAATAATTTCTGTGATGCTGAAAAAAAAAACTTTCTGAACTATCAATTTTTGAAAGTTTAAACAACTATACTAAAGGAAAGACTGAATTACCTTTCTATGTACTCTATGGGAAATGATTATTACAAAATCATTGTCGTATGAAGGGGTGATTAAAATCTATGAAGTCAAAAAATCAGGGGAAAGTGTTCTAGACGTATTTAAAGGAATTAATTTTTTAAATTATGTGACTTTCTAGATTTTGTGATTTTCGTGGTATTTAACTTTCAAAAATTTGTAATTACTGTCATTTCTTGTCTCATTCCAAATAAATATTTACCTTGTGACTTATTTTGTATTTATAATTTCGTATGTTATACAAAATTTATAATTTTGTAAAAATGTTCCCCACTATCGTGTGGACTTCAAGAGCCCATCCAAACCTGGATCTGTCCCTGCGTGGAGGAGACCCGGACTAGATAACCGAGCCATCATTAGTCAAGGTGAAAAATTCACAGAGCCCACAGGTGGGAAGGGGAGCAGACACAGAATCTGGAAAACCCCCTGAGAGAAACGAGCATCAAACCTGATACATTCCAGAAAGGAAGAGCAAGCAGAAAAGTGCCTTTGGCAGTTCTTGACACATCTCTGGAGTTCTCCTCCCTACCAAGTCAGGGTCGGTTCGGGAGCAATGGCTCCTCTTCCTTGGCTCAGCCCTCATGTCATACTCTTCAGGATTCCTTCCCTCCTTACGCCACCCAGCTAAAACTTCACTGCCCGGTCTCGTCTATTCCCGTGTTTCTAATCAACACCTAGAATCTAATGGCTGTCAACTCTCTAGGACTCTCCTCTCCTAAGCTTCATACTCACAGGGAACTCTTCTGAGAATGTTCCCAGCTCACAGTGGCCCCTCGAGCTGCCATTCTGTGCCCTGTGTGCCTGCCTCCCGGCCACAGTCCGCTGGGTCAGGGCAGTCATTGGAGCCAGCCTGGGCCAGTCAGCATCTGCTTTTCTATCAATTTGGAATTGGGGGAGAGATGGCAGAAGAGCCATTGACTTTCCTTCTTCAGAGAGCTGGATTGTAAAGGGCGTGGTTGAGCTTTGGGGCAATCCTCTCCCACAGCAGAGTCAGGAAAGACCAGCATGCAGGGAAAGAGAGAATGAGCTGATGTTTAAGAAGAAGCAGAGAGCATACCCCGTGCGAATGGTCGCCCAGCTTTCCAGGTCTTTGTGTCAGAACCTCCCCGAGACCCCATTGACAAGACACCTCGGTACTCCCATAACAAATTTCTCATTTTAGCTTCAGAGTGTGAACTGATTTCTGATACTTGTAACCAGAAAGCTATTTCTTTTTTGCTTTTTTTTTTTTTTGGCAGCACTGCACGGCTTGTGGGACCTTAGTTCCCCGACCAGGGATCGAACCTGCGCCCTTGGCAGTGAAAGCGCCGACTCCTAACCACTGGACCACCAGGGAATTCCCCAGAAAGCTACTTCTGTTATATATAGCCTCTGGGTCATTCCACAAACTCAGATTAATCAACCCAAATGCATTAACAAAGAGAATTCTCTTTTCCAAACAGAGGAAATCCTGCTATTAGAACTCATTTGAGAATTTTTTTCTAGGTAGAATTTTTGGAGCTCACTTCAATTTGATTAAACTTTATTGTTAAATATCATATTGGCTTCATTACAGTCATTTGGATCACAGTCTAGCTGGGTTTTTTTTTTTTTTTTTTGGCTGCGTTGGGTCTTCGTTGCTGCGCACGGCTTTCTCTAGTTGCAGCAAGCAGGGGCTACTCTTCATTGCGGTGCTCGGGCTTCTCTTGCTGCAGAGCATGGGCTCTAGGCACGTGGGCTTCAGTAGTTGTGGCTCGCAGGCTCTAGAGTGCAGGCTCAGTAGTTGTGGCGCACGGGCTTAGTTGCTCCGCGGCATGCGGGCTCTTCCTGGACCAGGGCTCGAACCCGTGTCCCCTGCATTGGCAGGCGGATTCTTAACCACTGCACCACCAGGGAAGCCCCTCCAGCTGTTTTTTTATGGACACGTAACTTCGTGTAAATTGGATTTCCCTATAGGAGATTGAGCTTATTCCAACTTTTCCTAGAGTGGCAAAATGAGCTGCAAACTGATAAAAATTACCCTTATGAGGCTTACCAATAATAATTATAGGGAATATTTTTAACATGGCATAATATATTGGAGTATATGCAAAAAAGCCTTTATTTGAATTTTTAAAGCCATTACCTCACGATGCAACAACATGCTATTGTTTTGATAACCATCATTTTCTAAAATGACTGCACAAGTGCATCTTAAAGAACTTAAGAATGTGCAGCAAAATAGATTCCCGTTTAAGTGTAAAACGTGTGGTAAAGTGGTTAATTTCAAAAATTTTCAGGAAAGAGAAACAGTCAAAACTTTTGTTACAAGATATCCGTGCTAGAATACTTATTGCAGCATTGTCTAAAAATTGGAAACAACTTCAATATCCAGCAATAGGATGTTGGTTAAGTAAGTTACATGATTCTGTGTAGCTATTAAAAATGATGATGTAGGTTTACAATTGTAATAGAAGGGAAGGATGCCAGTTAGATGGTACCACATCTCTGGTGTAAATGTCTCAGGCTTGAGGTCCCACTGTACCAAGTTTATAAACTGGCTGAAGATCCTTTCAGATGTTCCTGATTTTCCTGGCTCTTTGGTTCTCGGGCATCTGCCCCAATTACTGTTCTGTCAGCTTCCTGTCTATGTGGGAATGCTCCAAAGTTTAAATGCATTTTTCTGACTCTTGGCCAAAATTTAGAAGATGCTGTGAATATCATTTTGAACTTGTGTAAATATATGAAACAGAAAAAGAAAAGGAGGATTTTTTTTCCAATCCCATTTTTTTTTAATTGAAGTAGAGTTGATTCACAATGTTGTGTTAGTTCCTGGTGTAAAGCAAACTGTCAATCCCATTTTTGTAACATAAGTATGAAAATAAATTCTGTGTGAATCTGAAACCTCAAATAATGTATGCCAAAATATAAATGGCAGTTCTTTTCTTTGGGTAATGGAAATATGGGTAAACTATTTTAATTTCTCTATTTTTGTATTATGTCATTTTGGGGTTTTTTTGCTTTTGTTTTTTAACATCTTTATTGGAGTATAATTGCTTTACAATGGTGTGTTAGTTTCTGCTGTATAACAAAGTGAACCACTATACATGTACTCCTCCCTCTTGTGTCTCCCTCCCACCCTCCCTATCCCACCGCTCTAGGTGGTCACAAAGCACCGAGCTGATCTCCCTGTGCTATGCGGCTGCTTCCCACTAGCTATCTATTTTACATTTGGTGGTGTATATATGTCCATGCTGCTCTCTCACTTTGTCCCAGCTTACTGCCCCCCCTCCCCACGTCCTCAAGTCCATTCTCTACATCTCTGTCTTTATTCCTGTCCTTCCCCTAGGTTCTTCAAAACCATTTTTTTTTTTTAGATTCCATATATATGTGTTAGCATACGGTATTTGTTTTTCTCTTTCTGACTTACTTCACTCTGTATGACACACTCTAGGCCCATCCACCTCACTACAAATAACTCAATTTCGTTTCTTTTTATGGCTGAGTAATAATATTCCATTGTATATATGTGCCACATCTTCTTTATAACTTCATCTGTCGATGGACACTTAGGTTGCTTCCATGTCCTGGCTATTGTAAATAGAGCTGCAATGAACATTTCGGTACATGACTCTTTTTGAAATACGGTTTTCTCAGGGTATATGCCCAGGGGCGGGATTGCTGGGTTGTATGGTAGTTCTATTTTTAGTTTTTTAAGGAACGTCCATACTGTTCTCCACAGTGGCTGTATCAATTTACATTCCCACCAACAGTGCAAGAAGGTTCCCTTCTCTCCACACCCTCTCCAGCATTTATTGTTTGTAGATTTTTGATGATGGCCATTCTGACTGGTGTGACATGATATCTCATTGTGGTTTTGATTTGCATTTCTCTAATGATTAGTGATGTTGAGCATCCTTTCATGTGTTTGTTGGCAATCTGTATGTCTTCTTTGAAGAAATGTCTATTTAGGTCTTCTGTCCATTTTTGGATTGGGTTGTTTGGTTTTTTTTCGATATTCAGCTGCATGAGCTGCTTGTATATTTTGGAGATTAATTCTTTGTCAGTTGCTTAGTTTGCAAATATTTTCTTGCATTCTGAGGGTTGTCTTTTTGTCTTATTTATGGTTTCCTTTGCTGTGCAAAAGCTTTTAAGTTTCATTAGGTCCCATTTGTTTATTTTTGTTTATATTTCCATTTCTCTAGTAGGTGGGTCAAAAAGGATCTTGCTGTGATTTATGTCATAGAGTGTTCTGCCTATGTTTTCCTCTAAGAGTTTGATAGTGTCTGGCCTTACATTTAGGTCTTTAATCCATTTTGAGTTTATTTTTGTGTATGGTGTTAGGGAGTGTTCTAATTTCGTTCTTTTACATGTAGCTGCCTGGTTTTCCCAGCACCACTTATTGAAGAGGCTGTCTTTTCTCCATTGTATATTCTTGCCTCCTTTAACAAAGACAGGGTGACCATATGTGCATGGGTTTATCTCTGGGCTTTCTATCCTGTTCCATTGATCTATATTTCTGTTTTTGCACCAGTACCATACTGCCTTGATTACTGTAGCTTTGTAGCATAGTCTGAAGGCAGGGAGGCTGATTTCTCCAGCTCCGTTTTCTTTCTCAAGATTGCTTTGGCTATTCGGGGTCTTTTGTGTTTCCATACAAATTGTGAAATTTTTTGTTCTAGTTCTGTGAAAAATCCCATTGGTAGTTTGATAGGGATTGCACTGAATCTGTAGATTGCTTTGGGTAGTATAGTCATTTTCACAATGTTGATTCTTCCAATCCAAGAACATGGTATATCTCTCCATCTGTTTGTATCATCTTTAATTTCTTTTATCAGTGTCTTATAATTTTCTGCATACAGGTCTTTTGTCTCCTTAGGTAGGTTAATTCCTAGGTATTTTATTCTTTTTGTTGCAGTGGTAAATGGGAGTCTTTCCTTAATTTCTCTTTCAGATTTTTCATCATTAGTGTATAGGAATGCAAGAGATTTCTGTGCATTAATTTTGTATCCTGCTACTTTACCAAACTCATTGATTAGCTCTAGTAGTTTTCCGGTAGCATCTTAAGGATTCTCTATGCATAGTATCATGTCATCTGCAAACGCTGACAGTTTTACTTTTTTTGCGATTTAGACTCCTTTTATTTCTTTTTCTTCTCTGATTGCTGTGGCTAAAACTTCTAAAACTATGTTGAATAATAGTGGTGAGAGTGGGCAACCTTGTCTTGTTCCTGATCTTAGAGGAAATGGTTTCAGTTTTTCACCATTGAGAACGACGTTAGCTGTGGGTTTGTCATATATGGCTTTTATTATGTTGAGATAAGTTCCCTCTATGCCTACTTTCTGGAGGGTTTTTATCATAAATGGGTGTTGAATTTTGTCAAAAGCTTTTTCTGCATCTATTGAGATTATCATATAGTTTTTATCCTTCAGTTTGTTAGTATGGTGTATCACGTTGATTGATTTGCATATATTGAAGAATCCTTGCATCCCTGGGATAAACCCCACTTGATCATGGTGTGTGATCCTTTTAATGTGCTGTTGGATTCTGTTTGCTAGTATTCTGTTGAGGATTTTTGCATCTATGTTCATCAGTGATATTGGCCTGTAGTTTTCTTTCTTTGTGACATCTTTGTCTGGTTTTGGTATCAGGGTGATGGTGGCCTCGTAGAATGAGTTGGGGAGTGTTCCTCCCTCTGCTATATTTTGGAAGAGTTTGGGAAGGATAGGTGTTAGCTCTTCTCTAAATGTTTGATAGAATTCACCTGTGAAGCCATCTGGTCCTGGGCTTTTATTTGTTGGAAGATTTTTAGTCACAGTTTCAATTTCAGTGCTTGTGATTGGTCTGTGTATATTTTCTATTTCTTCCTGGTTCAGTCTCGAAAGATTGTGCTTTTCTAAGAATTTGTCCAATTCTTCCAGGTTGTTCATTTTATTGGCATAATGTTGTTCATAGTAAACTCTCATGATCCTTTGTATTTCTGCAGTGTCAGTTGTTACTTCTCCTTTTTTATTTCTAATTCTGTTGATTTGACTCTTCTCCCTTTTTTTCTTGATGAGTCTGGCTAATGGTTTATCAATTTTGTTTATCTTCTCAAAGAACCAACTTTTAGTTTTATTGCACTTTGCTATCGTTTCCTTCATTTCTTTTTCATTTATTTCTGATCTGATCTTTATGATTTCTTTCCTTCTGCTAACTGGGTTTTTTCTGTTCTTCTTTCTCTAATTGCTTTAGGTGTAAGGTTAGGTTGTTTATTTGAGCTGTTTCTTTTTCCTTGAGGTAGCATTGTATTGCTACAAACTTCCCTCTTAGAACTGCTTTTGCTGCATCCCATAGGTTTTGGATCATTGTGTTTTCATTGTCATTGGTTTCTAGGTATTTTTTGATTTCCTCAGTGACTTCTTGGTTATTCAGTAGTGTATTGTTTAGCCTCCGTGTATTTGTATTTTTTTACAGTTTTTTTCCTTTAATTGACATCCAGATTCATAGCATTGTGGTCAGAAAAGATACTTGATATGATTTCAATTTTCTCAAATTTACCAAGCCTTGGTTTGTGACCGAAGATATGATCTATCCTGGAGAATGTTCAATGAGCACTTGAGAAGAAAGTGTATTCTGTTGTTTTTGGATGGAATGTCCTATAAACATCAATTATGTCCATCTTGTTTAGTGTGTCACTTAAAGCTTGTGTTTCCTTATTTATTTTCATTTCGGATGATCTGTCCATTGGTGAAAGTGGGGTGTTAAAGTCCCCTACTATGATTGTGTTGCTGTCAATTTCCCCCATTAGGGCTGTTAGCATGTGCCTTATGTATTGAGGTGATCCTATGTTGGGTGCATAAATATTTACAATTGTTATAGCTTCCTCTTGGATTGATCCCTTGATCATTATGTAGTGTCCTTCTTTGTCTGTTGTAATAGTCTTTATTTTAAAGTGTATTTTGTCTGATACAGAATTGCTACTCCAGCTTTCTTTTGATTTCCATTTGCATGGAATATCTTTTTCCATCCCCTCACTTTCAGTCTGTATGTGTCCCTACGTCTGAAGTGGGTCTCTTTTAGACAGCATACATATGGGCATTGTTTTTGTATCCATTCAGCCAGTCTATGTCTTTTGGTTGGAGCATTTAATCCATTTACATTTAAGGTAATTATTGATATGTATGTTCCTATTACCATTTGCTTAATTGTTTTGGGTTTGTTATTGTAGGTCTTTTCCTTCTCTTGTGTTTCCTGCCTAGAGAAGTTCCTTTAGCATTTGTTGTAAAGCTGGTTTGGTGGTGCTGGATTCTCTTAGCTTTTGTTTATCTGTAAAGGTTTTAGTTTCTCCGTTGAATCTGAATGAGATCCTTGCTGGGTAGAATAATACTGGTTGTAGGTTTTTCCCTTTCATCACTTTAAATGTGCCCTGCCACACCCTTCTGGCTTGCAGAGTTTCTGCTGAAAGATCAGCTGTTAACCTTATGGGGATTCCCTTGTATGTTATTTGTTGCTTTTCCCTTGCTGCTTTTAATATTTTTTCTTTGTATTTAATTTTTGGTAGTTTGATTAATATGTGTCTTGCTGTGTTTCTCCTTGGATTTATCCTGTGTGGGACTCTCTGCGTTTCCTGGACTTGAACGACTATTTCCTTTCCCATATTAGGTCAGTTTTCAACTATAATCTCTTCAAATATTTTCTCAGTCCCTTTCTTTTTCTCTTCTTTTCTGGGACCCCTATAATTCGAATGTTGGTACATTTATTGCTGTCCCAGAGGTCTCTGAGACTGTCCTCAATTCTTTTCATTCTTTTTTCTTTATCCTGCTCTGTGGTAGTCTTTTCTACTATTTTATCTTCCAGGTCGCTTATCCGTTCTTCTGCCTCAGTTAATCTGCTATTGATTCCTTCTAGAGAATTTTTAATTTCTTTTATTGTGTTGTTCATCATTGTTTGTTGGCTCTTTAGTTCTTCTAGGTCCTTGTTAAACATTTCTTGTATTTTCTCCATTCTATTTCCAAGATTTTGGATCATCTTTGCTATCATTACTCTGAATTCTTTTTCAGGTAGACTACCTATTTCATCTTCATTTGTTTGGTCTGGTGGGTTTTTACCTTGCTCCTACATCTGCTGCGTATTTCTCTGTCTTTTCATTTTGCTTAACTTACTGTGTTTGGGGTCTCCTTTTCTCAGGCTGCAGGTTCATAGTTCCCGTTGTTTTTGGTGTCTGCCCCCAGTGGGTAAGGTTGGTTCAGTGGGTTGTGTAGGCTTCCTTGTGGAGGGAACTCGTGCCTGTGTTCTGGAGGATGAGGCTGGATCTTGTCTTTCTGGTGGCAGGACTGTATCCGGTGGTATGTTTTGCGGTGTCTGTGAACTTAGTCTGATTTTAGGCAGCCTCTCTGCTAATGGGTGGGGTTGTGTTCCTGTCTTGCTAGTTGTTTGGCATGGGATGTCCAGCACTGGAGCTTCCTGGTCGTTGAGTGGAGCTGGGTCTTAGCGTTGAGATGGAGATCTCTGGGAGAGCTTTTGCCGATTGATATTACGTGGGGCCTGGAGGTCTCTGGTGGTCCAATATCCTGAACTCAGCTCTCCCACCTCAGAGGCACAGGCCTGACACCCGGCCGGAGCACCAAGACCCTGTCAGCCACACGGCAGGTGTATGGCCTTTAGCAAGTCATTCTGGTGAGAACGAAGCAGGGTCAAAGAAAATTCTGAGTCCTTATTTTTCCTCTTCTGTAAATTGGCATTAATTCTCTATCCACCTCAAGATACATTTAGGAGGTTGAGAACTTCCGTGGCCTCTAGATATGTGGCCAAACGTGAAGCCTGCCCCTCAGGCCGAAGTTCCAGGACAAGCATCAGGCCTCCTTTATAGAAAGACTGGGGGTGTGATCCGGTCCATTGTCCATGCAGTGCCCTGGGGGTGGCAGCCGGCCAGGAGCTATCTCTGACTTTTACAGTCTGTGGGAGCCAGGAGCACAACACCCCCTGGCCATCAGAGCCAGGCCATCAAGGGGTGTCCCCTGGGCGGCAGCCGTAGAGACGGCAGCACCACATGCCTCCAAAAGCTCCCCGCCGGGAGGTCCTGGTGCTCTGGAGACAGCCCCCACCTTCCAAGGTCTCCAGACACGGTGACACTCAGCTCTGAGATGTGTGTTTAATTAGAAGCCTGCCCCTCAGGCTGCAGCTCTAATGATTAGCTTAGAGGCTGCTTTCACTAGGCCTGTGTCCCTCTGGCTGTGCCCTGGAGGTGGCAGCCCTTTAAGAACTGTTTTTCTGTTGGTGATAGTTCTGTGGTACCCAGGAGCGAAAGCCCCACTGGCCACCAGAGTCAGGAGATGTCTAGGTGTCTCAGGGCGGCAGCTGCGTGCAAGGCCCACCCTGCTGCACACGGGAGCTTTGGCGGAGGGAGCCCCGCGGAGGGACTGTCATTTTATTTTGGGTTTTTCACAATGTACATATGTCACCTTCATAGTTAGAACCAACAGTAGTAGTATTTTCATTTTGAAAAATCTCTTTACTTCTGAAGGGCAGAATCAAACAATTTTGATGCAGAAAGGACAGTAGAGCCTTCCCCAGTACCCCTTCCTACCACCAGTGCTAGGATCCTTTCTGGAAGTTTCTATCAGCTGGTCACCCATTCCCTCTGTTTAGGAAGTGACTAGGATTTAGAGAAAGATGGACCCCTTTGGGTCACTAGGGTATGGTGAGACTCCAAGAGCATGGATTTATCCCCGTGTTAAAGTGCTCTGTATAAGGCAGGGAGAATAACATGTGTTCTTCCTAAAAGGAGTGGGGAGAAGTTTGCAGAGAAAAGTGAGGGGAGAGGGCACTTGAAAGGATGGAGAGGCTGGGATCACTGCAGCCATCTCTGAGAGGGACTGGCGGGAGGTCCTTCTACCTAGTGCACCATGGGACCATTTTGGGGGTTATTTTCCTGTGATGTTAACAGCTCCTTCCTTGTCTCCTCTGCTTTGCTGTCTCTCACTCTAATTTGTTTGTGAAAATCAAAGTCGCAATGAGTTTTATATCTGGATTGACATGCTGCAAAACAGATACAGCACGACTGAAAGCAAGCACCTAGAGTCAGCAGTAACCACGAGAAAACAATTCACCAAACTCTTGGGCCCAGCTTGCGACTTCCACCTGATGGAAACGGAGCATTGAGGGCAAGTCAACCTTACTTCCACTTCCACAGGCAGAGGCCCTGTGACATCTGGGTCACAGGAGGCATGATTTCACAGCTCTCTTTCTGCCTCATGGCAACTCAAAATCTGCTCCTGCATGTCACATTTCCTTGGTCCTACTCTGTACCAACGCAGAGTCAGTTTGATCCCTCTTCCAAATGAAAGATAAAGATGATACCCTTGAAATATTAAACCAAAAATAATTTTCATTCCTCATAAGTGATGTTGTCCTATTGCCCCCTCACTCATTGAACCAATGGGCTTGACTACTTCGGGGAAGGCTGAATACCCAACTAGAACGAAGTCATTACTCAGCTTAGGGTGTCAAACTAAATTTCTTAAGTGCACAGCAAGATAATTCCAGGCTTTGTTAAGGGGAAAGAAGATTTTGCCTAAATTCTAAAACTTTCCTTTTTTCAACACTGTAAGAGCAAAGCTGGGGGTCTGAGCACAGAGCTTTACTGGAAAGCTGTGGTCTTCACGTTGGCCTGCGTGCACCCCTGGGGTGGAGAGGAGCAGGGTGGGGTGGGGGGAAGCATGGAGACTCTCTAAGCAGTGCTTGGTCCCTGGGAATTTTAAGGGAACAGTTTTTGAAACTGTCAACTTCCATGTGTATTCTTTCCTAAAATGCACCTGCCTTTAGAACTGGCAGATTAACCTGCCTTTTCAAATTGTTCTCCTCCTTTACAAAAGAAAATCATATCTCTCACCATCTAGAATACTAAAATAATTCATTGCCCCAGGGTGCAAAACTCTCTGGGTCACCAAATGACTGGACAGTTGGAGAACGCATGCCCCCGAGGGAGAGTTCTTTGAGAGCAGCACCAGGTGAGTTCACAGGAAAATACTGAGGGTCACGGAGTCTTATTTCATCCAGGCTGTAGAGTCATGCACAGCTCATTGCCTCATCTGTTTGTTTCTATGTATTAGAATTCAGAAGTGATATGGTTGCCATGAGGACTTACATGGAAACACTGACTTAAACTGAGAAATAAAATTACGACATGTTCTGACAGAAAGTATGGCTGATTGGCTAGACAATGAAAACTGACTTTGCCAGTTAGGTTCTGTGTAAATGTTTTCTACATATTGAATGAGCAAAATCTAATGCTCTGAAGTTTTACCAAAAATTTAGAGCATATATATAAAATACACCAGAGATTACATCTTTTGCTATTATTAAACATATGATAAAAAATTTAAATGCCAAGCTAAAAATGGGCAAGTTTTTCAGAATTCTTTTCAGGGTATGAGAGGAGAAAGTTTGCTAAAAGCCAGTGTAGAGAGGCAGGAGAGGATGGACAGGCATTTTGGACAAAAAGGTGAAGGAAGGAGAGGAGTGGTAAAGGGTAAGAGGTCAGATGTGAATTTGGGAGCTCCTCTCTACCCCGACCCTGGGCCAGACTGAAAGATCCAAGAGCCAATGGGGGTAAGAAGTACTTGGAATGAGCAGATAAATTTGGGAGAACCCAGTGCTCAAGGACTTGTCTCTTGCTCTCCAGAAAAGAGTAGGTCAGGAAATTTTCAAGCATCTTAACCCCAGAGCAACATGAAATAACCACAGGGCAGTGAAAATGGTGGCAAAATACTGTGGTTGAGAAAGCTCTGAGAGATCACCAAGCGGGACTCCCTACAGTGGTCACGTGGTGTGGAAGAACCTCCCACAGTCCACATGACCCATGAGGGATGTACAAGGACTGGGAGTTAGGAATGGCCTGGTCTTCAGGGGAAGATGGCTCAAGTCCCCAGGTGCAGTCCTCCTCCCTTCCTCCAACCTCTTCCTGGGTCCTGATGTCATCCAGGGAGAGGGAAGGAGCCCCACACTGGAGGAAACCCTGCAGGAGGTCGTTTTAAACCAGTCACAAGACGCCCATCCTGCATCTGTGAGTCAATAATTCAGACATGCAATAGCTTTCTCGTCAGAGTAATATACAGAGTCACTGAGCCTAGAGCTTGAAGGAACTTAAAAGATTGTTTGGTCCTCTGCTCTCATTGGACAACAGGAAAGCTGCAGCCCAGGGTGATGAAGGAGCTCACATCAGAAGTGGTGGTTCCCACAGGCTCACCTTAAGACTGGGTCTTAGGTAATGCTTTTTGGTACTAGCCTTCTAACACTTTTCAGAACACAATTTCTCTCCACTCGGCTTGGGTGCCATGCAATGTGCTCAGAATACCTTTAGGTTGACCCCCCTCCGGGGTATCCAGGAACAGCTGACCTTTTATACTGGTTAACCATACATGAAGGGAACAACAGTGAAATAAACTTCAGAAGCACTGGTGTCAGGACTGAAATTGGTGAAAACACTTCACAGCAGGGCTGCCCAATGGAAGCTTCCGCAACATTGGAAATGTTCTATAACGGCACCGCCCAGTACTGTGGCCACTGGTTCTTGAGGCTACTGAGCACCAGAATGTGTCTAGTATGACCAAGGGACTGTATTTTAAATTGTATTTCATTTTAATTACTTTCAATTTATATTTAAATAATCACATGTGGCTAGTGGATACAGTACTAGACAGTGTAGCTCTATAACATTCATAAAAATGAGGTTCCTTTTCTTTTTCATCACAAGTATCAGGAAATTGGTTGAAACTAGTCATTTTTGGCCTGCATACCAATGTTTTCCTCAGATCTTTTATCCCCCAATTCATGAGAAGACAGTCCTTTACACTGTGGCAAAACAGTAGTCATTCTCTGGAAGACCAAACATGGTCCTCTGAATGCTGAAGGGTGAGAATTAATCTTAGTCTCTGGACCGAGACTTATTGGTATTGTTTATTTCTTTAGTTTCTTATTTACTTTGTGCATCTGAGCGTCATTGAATAATTTCAAACTATCAAAGTTAAATTCAGTTTCATAGACACACTGTCAACTTTAATAGCTTTAACTTCTAAGTAATTTGCCCCGAATTTCCCTCCCTTTCCAAATGATGTTGGGTCTTTAGTACTACTATATTCATTATCTATTGCTGTGTAACAAATTATCCCAAAACTTGGTGGCTTAAAACATCAGCATTTTCATTATCACACAGTTCCTGGGGGTTAAGAACCACAGCACAGCTTAGAGGGGTCCCCTGGCTCAGAGTGTCCCATAAGGATACAATCAAGGTATCAGCTAGGACTGCAGTCATCTCAAGGCTCAAGTGGGGGAGGATCTGCTTCCAAGCTCTCTCCTATGGTTAACTAGAGGCATCAGTTCCTTGCCATGTAGTCCTCTTTATGGGGCCACTCACAACCTGGCATCTGCCTGGTGGTTGCCCTCAGTTCCTTGCCACATGGACATCTCCACAGAGCAGCTCCCAACATGGCATCTTGCTTGATCAGAGAGAAAGCAAGAAAAGCCAGAGAGAGAATGTGAGCAAAGAACAAGTCTTTTGTAATCTAAGCTAAGAAGTAACATTCCTTCACTTTTGCTGCATTTTTTTGTTACAAGCAAGTCCTTAGGTGCAGCCTGCACTCAAGGGGAGGGGATTAGACAAGGGGGTGCATACTAGAAGGCAGGGATCATTGAGAATCATTTGAGAAGCTGCTCTCCATAGCTACTTTAAAGAGGGCTCTTTTCCTGGCTGGTCTAGTCTACTTTGAATCTTATCTTCAAGGTCAGCCCTACCCAGAGTAAGAATGTGAGTGAGTCCAATGTCACCCAACTAGATAGTGGAAGAACCAGAACTAGAATCCAAGTCTCCTAAATTCCTGATTAGTCCTCTGTTTTTCTTTGTACGTGATACTTAGTTAGGACCCTAGCACAGGCACACAGATGCCAAGCAAAAGCATTTTGACCTCAGAAAACAGGTACTAAGGTTTTTAAGCAGGAGAGTGCTATGACAGAGGTGATTTTAAAGAAAGATTAGTGTCAAAAGCCAAAACAGTCTTGAAAAAAGAACAACAAAACTGGAGGTATCACACTGCCTGATTTCAAGCTAACTACAAAGCTGTAGTAAGCAAAACAGCATGGTACTAGCACAATGACAGACACACAGATCAATGAAATAGAACTGAGAGTCCAGAAATTAACTGCCTCACATATGTACAATTAATCTATGACAAAGGAGCAAAGAACATACAATGGAGAAAGAACAGTCTCTCCAATAAATGGTGTTGGGGAAACTGGACAGCTACATGTAAAAGAATGAAACTAGACTGCTATCTTATACCATACACAAAAATTAACTCACAATGGATTAAAAATTTGAATGTAAGACCTGAAACCATAAAATTCCTAGAAGAAAACATAGGCAGTAAGAAAACATCAGTCTTACTGACGTTTTTGTGGATCTGATTCAAAGGCAAGGGAAACAAAAGCAAAAATAAACAAATGGAATTACATCAAACTAAAAAGCCTCTGTACAGTGAAGGAAACCATCATTAAAAGGAAAAGGGAACCTACCAAATGGGAGAAGATATTGCAAATCATATATTCATTGAAGGGTTAATATCCAAAATATATAAAGAACTCATACAACTCAACAACAAAAAACAAACAACTCAATTAAAAAATGGGCAGAGACTCTGAATAGACATTTTTCCAGAGAAGACATACAGATGGCCAACAGACACATGGAAAGATGCTCAACGTCACTGATCATCAGGGGAATGCAAATCAAACCACAATGAGACATCACTTCACACCTGTCAGAATGGCTATTATTAAAAAGACAACAGGGCTTCCCTGGTGGCGCAGTGGTTGAGAATCTGCCTGCCAATGCAGGGGACACGGGTTTGAGCCCTGGCCTGGGAAGATCCCACATGTCGCGGAGCAACTAGGCCCGTGAGCCACAATTACTGAGCCTGCGCATCTGGAGCTTGTGCTCCGCAACGAGAGAGGCTGCGACAGTGAGAGGCCCGCGCACCACGATGAAGAGTGGCCCCCGCTTGCCACAACTAGAGAAAGCCCTCGCACAGAAACGAAGACCCAACACAGCCAAAAATAAATAAATAAAATTAAAAAAAAAAAAGACAACAAATAACAAATGTTGGAACGGATGTGCACTGTTGGTGGGAATGTAAATTGGTACAGCCACCATGGAAAACAGTATGGAGGTTCTTCAAAAAATTAAACACAGAACTATCATTTGATCCAGCAATTCTACTCCTGGATAGTCATCTGAAGAAAAGGAAAACACTAATTTGAAAAGATATATGCACCCTTATGTTCACTGCAGCATTATTTACAATAGCCAAGATATTAAAGAAACCTAAATGTCCATTGATAAATGAATGGATAAAGAAGATAGAATAGAATAGAGTAGAATAGAATAGAATAGAATAACTGTTTGCAGATGACATGATACTACACACAGAGAATCCTAAAGATGCTAAAAGAAAACTACTAGAGCTAATCAATGAATTTGGTAAAGTAGCAGGATACAAAATTAATGCACAGAAATCTCTTGCATTCCTATACACTAATGATGAAAAATCTGAAAGTGAAATTAAGGAAACAGTCCCATTTACCATTGCAACGAAAAGAATAAAATACCTAGGAATAAACCTACCTAAGGAGACAAAAGACCTGTATGCAGAAAACTATAAGACACTGATGAAAGAAATTAAAGATGATAGAAACAGATGGAGAGGTATACCATGTTCTTGGATTGGAAGAGTCAACATCGTGAAAATGACTATACTACCCAAAGCAATCTACAGATTCAATGCAATCCCTATCAAACTACCACTGGCATTTTTCACAGAACTAGAACAAAAAATTTCACAATTTGTATGGAGACACAAAAGACCCTGAATAGCCAAAGCAATCTTGAGAAAGAAAAACGGAGCTGGAGGAATCAGGCTCCCTGCCTTCAGACTATGCTACAAAGCTACAGTAATCAAGACAGTATGGTACTGGTACAAAAAAAGAAATATAGATCAATGGAACAGGATAGAAAGCTCAGAGATAAACCCATGCACATATGGTCACCTTATCTTTGATAAAGGAGGCAAGAATACACAATGGAGAAAAGACAGCCTCTTCAATAAGTGGTGCTGGGAAAACCGGACAGCTACATGTAAAAGAATGAAATTAGAACACTCCCTAACACCATACACAAAAATAAACTCAAAATGGATTAAAGACCTAAATGTAAGGGCAGACACTATCAAACTCTTAGAGGAAAACATAGGCAGAACACTCTATGACATAAATCACAGCAAGATCCGTTTTGACCCACCTACTAGAGAAATGGAAATAAAATCAAAAATAAACAAATGGGACCTAATGAAACTTAAAAGCTTTTGCACAGCAAAGGACACCATAAACAAGACAAAAAGACAACTTTCAAAGTGCAAGAAAATATTTGCAAATGAAGCAACTGACAAAGGATTAATTTCCAAAATTTACAAGCAGCTCATGCAGCTCAATATCAAAAAAACAAACAACCTAATCCAAAAATGGGCAGAAGACCTAAATAGACATTTCTCCAAAGAAGACATACAGATTGCCAAAAAACACATGAAAGAATGCTCAACATCATTAATCATTAGAGAAATGCAAATCAAAACTACAATGAGATATCACCTCACACGAGTCAGAATGGCCATCATCAAAAAATCTACAAACAATAAATGCTGGAGAAGGTGTGGAGAAAAGAGAACCCTCTTGCACTGTTGGTGGGAATGTAAATTGATACAGCCACTGTTGAGAACAGTATGGACATTCCTTAAAAAACTAAAAATAGAACTACCATACAACCCAGCAATCCCACTACTGGGCATATACCCTGAGAAAACCATAACTCAAAAAGAGTCATGTACCACAATGTTCATTGCAGCTCTATTTACAATAGCCAGGACATGGAAGCAACCTAAGTGTCCATTGACAGATGAAGTTATAAAGAAGATGTGGCACATATATACAATGGAATATTACTCAGACATAAAAAGAAATGAAATTGAGTTACTTGTAGTGAGGTGGATGGATCTAGAGTGTGTCATACAGAGTGAAGTAAGTCAGAAAGAGAAAAACAAATACCGTATGCTAACACATATATATGGAATTAAAAAAAAAAAATGGCCATGAAGAACCTAGGCGCAGGATGGGAATAAAGACGCAGACCTACTAGAGAATGGACTTGAGGACATGGGGAGGGGGGAGGGGGGAGGGGGGAGGGTAAGCTGGGACAAAGTGAGAGAGTGGCATGGACATATATACACTACCAAATGTAAAATAGATAGCTAGTGGGAAGCAGCCACATAGCACAGGGAGATCAGCTCGGTGCTTTGTGACCACCTAGAGGGGTGGGATAGGGAGGGTGGGAGGGAGATGCAAGAGGGAGGAGATATGGGGATATGTGTATATGTATAGCTGAATCACTTTGTTATAAAGCAGAAACTAACACACCATTGTAAAGCAATCATGCTCCAATAAATATGTTAAAAATAAAAAACCAACAACAAGGTCCTACTGTATAGCACAGAGAACTATATTCAATATCTTATGATAAACCATAATGGAAAAGAATATAAAAAACAAAATATATATATGTATAAATGAATCACTTTACTGTACAACAGAAATTAACACAACATTGTATATCAACTATACTTCAATAAAAAATTTTGGAAAAAAAAAGAATAGAATAGAATATTACTCAGCCATAAAAAAGAATGAAATCTTGCCACTTGTGACAACATAGATGGATTTTGAGGGTATTATGGTAAGTGAGTAAGTCAGACAGGGAAAGACAAATATTGTATGAGTTCACTTATATGTGGAATTTAAAAAATAAAGGAAATGAACAAACATAACTAAACAGAAATAGAGTCATAGATATAGAGATCAGACAGGTGGTTGCCAGAGGGCGGGGTTGGGGGCAGGAGAGAAATAGGTGAGGGAGATTAAGAGATAAAAACTTTCAGTTATAAGATAAATCACAGAGATATATTATATAGCTTAAGGAATACGGTCAATAATACTGTAATAACTTTTTATGGGGACAGATGGTGACCAGACAATGTGGTGATCATTTCATACTGTATTTAAATGTGGAATCACTGAAACCGTACACCTGAAACTAATATAATATTGTATGTCAGGTATTTTTCAGTAAAGATGAAAGATTAGTGTGATGACTGTAAAATGGATTGCAGAAGGAAAGACTGGAAATTACATTAATTTCTATTTATTTACAATTAGATGCTTATGGTCTACAGTTTTGTACTTTACTATTGTAAAGGCATCCCATGTGTTTTCACAAGTCTTAACAAAATGGTCTTTGAAAGAATTATTTAGGCCAAAAATATATCAAATAAAATACTACATTAGAAAGTCTATCACCAAATTTTTTTAAGTTAAATTCCTATTTATTTATTTTTAATTTCTTTATTTTATTTATTTATTTTTGGCTGCGTTGGGTCTTCGTTGCATGCACGGCCTTCTCATTGCAGTGGCTTCTCTTGTGCAGCATGGGCTCTAGGTGCGTGGGCTTCAGTAGTTGTGGCACATGGGCTCAGTAGTTGTGGTTCACGGACTCTAGAGCGCAGGCTCAGTAGTTGTGGCACACGGGCTTAGTTGCTCCGCGGCATGTGGGATTTTCCTGGACCAGGGCTCGAACCTGTGTCCCCTGCATTGGCAGGCGGATTCTTTTTTTTTTTTTTTTTAATTTATTTATTTATTTATTTATTTATTTTTGGCTGTGTTGGGTCTTCGTTTCTGTGCAAGGGCTTTCTCTAGTTGTGGCAAGCGGGGGCCACTCTTCATCGCGGTGCACGGGCCTTTCACTGTCGCGGCTTCTCTTGTTGCGGAGCACAGGCTCCAGACACGCAGGCTCAGTAGTTGTGGCTCACGGGCCCAGTTGCTCCACGGCATGTGGGATCTTCCCAGACCAGGGCTTGAACCCGTGTCCCCTGCATTAGCAGGCGGATTCTCAACCACTGCGCCACCAGGGAAGCCCTGGCAGGCGGATTCTTAACCACTGCACCCCCGGGGAAGCCCTCTATTACCAAATTTTATAACAAACAATATTTTCACATGTGTACACTGAATTAAACTCTAAAAGCTATTTCCAGCGAATTTCCAGAGATGATATTTTTTTACTAAGATAGGAAACTCCTGGGAGAGTCAGGACTTAAACACTCTGAGAAGAAATTGTAGTCAGTAAAACGTACTGCCCTGTTAAGCTTCCACCTCCAACCATGACAGCACACAAACTTGCATTTAACGGGTAGTATGAGGTGGCAAAGTCTTCTAGTTATCCATCAATAGTCACCCTGCCTTCTTCTTTCAGTAGTAAATTTTGTGCTGGGCACATAGCCTAGTTAAGACTACATTTCCCAACCTCTTTAACTGTTAGGTGCACCATTAACACTAAGTTCTGCCCAATGGGGTATGAGTGGAAGTGACGTAAGTCATTCCTAGTTGTGTCCTTAATGGGAAAGGTATGTGCCCCCTGTACTCCTCCCCTTCTGACTGGTTGGTATGCAGATGTGATGACAGGAGCCAGGAGCAGTCAGAGATGAAAGCTCCCATAACAGCGCTGGACCGTCTACCTCTGGAAATTTCCATGATCAAGTTCTTTCTTGCATAAGCCACTGAGCTTGGAAGTCCCTGTATTAGAACAGTTTATACCACAACTTAACTACTGCAATAACATACCCACTTTTCCTTTACCTTGGTTCTCTCCCCAAATAAATAATAGACAAGTGCCTCGGCATCAGTGATAAGGAAAAGGGATGTTATCAGCTCATATTAAATTCTTTTTATCATCTCCTACTTACCTATGAAGCTGCCAGAATCCTAATGATGGCAGCAAATCCCTAATTTTTTTGGCTATGTGACTTTACTCCCCCTCTTTATTTGCCAGGAGTTAAAGAAGCAATAGTATCATAAGCTCAGATTTGCTACTGAACCAAAGGTGATTTTCAGTTTCCCTCTCTCAGGTTTGACCAGGGTCAGGAACTAGAGAGCCACTCAGTTTTGTGCTGATAAACTTAACCACTGACTCTCTAGGGGAAAACAAGTCCTGATTAGTAGGGTTTGCTGATTTCCATGGTGTAAATACTCCCACCATGACCGATTTCAAGCTAGCAATAAGATGTCACTAAACATAAAGTCCAGAAGAAATGTTGACAATTGCACCTTGCAAGCTAATACTAGCCGGTTCCAAAACACTGGAGTCTATCCATTACCCGAGTCTGGGACTGCTTCTGATTTCCTTTCTTGGTTACACTCCAGAGGAGGATGCTACATTTATAGTGACGTGCAGCAGGAACAGCAAAAACAACGTTGGGGGTAGCTCTGACGACCTTTGAACTGCAGCTGGGGCCTTGCCTTCATCTGATCTATGATGCTCCTGCAGTAACATTTCATCCTTTTGGTTCAAGGCCGTGGTTGGTAAACATGAGTGCATACTGGGTCACAGGGGAGTTTTAGAAACTAGCAACGCCTGGGTTCCAGTCCCAGAGATTCGGATTCAATTGATCTGGGCTAGGAGTGTTAAAAGCAGATGATTCTAATGTGCAGCCAAGGTTGAGAACCACTGGTTTAAAGTAAGAGATCTCTTATGTATGTGACAGAGGGTTGGTATAATTATTTTTGCTTTTCACATAATTATTTTTGCTTTTCACATAAAGAGGGAAAAGTCAAGACCTGGCAAAAAGGGAAGAAGTCAGTGGTGAGGCCAGGACTATTTCCTTAGTGAAGGGAAGGCTGAGGAGAAGAGGTCTGTGCTCTGACTCCTAGTGGGTCCTGGAAAGAACCTTAAATACTACTTTTCTGAACCCTTAAAAAAAAACACTAAAAACAAACAGGGTCTTCCCTGGTGGCGCAGTGGATAAGACTCCACGCTCCCAGTGCAGGGGGCCTGGGTTCGATCCCTGGACAGGGAACTAGAGCCCACATGCATGCTGCAACCAAGAGTTCGCATGCCACAACTAAGGAGTCCGCCTGCTGCAACTAAAAGAGCCCACGTGCCACAACTAAGGAAATGGCAAACCGCAACTAAGGAGCCCTGGAGCCACAACTAAGGAGCCCACCTGTCGCAACCAAGGAGACCATGACCCGCAACTAAGGAGCCCGCCTGCCACAACTAAGACCCAGCGCAACCAAATAAATAAAATTAACAAATAAATATTTAACAAAACAAAACAAAAAACCACAAGTGAGCCTTTCTTTTTAGCTGGGAATTTAAGTAAGCACAGGAATTGCTGAAATCATAGGAAACTGTCATATAATCAGTTCTGCTATGTTTTGAATCTATGCAAACTGGTATTAGTCATTATGAAATCAGATTCAATTTCTTTCCATCCATTTCAGATTTGCATTTATTCTTAGAAGCATATGAGAACTTTATTCAAAAATCAGTAATTAGGTCATGTATTTTTTGACTGTTAAGTTAACCTCTGAAGTTGTGATTAGAATTTTACAGATTGATAAAATTGCTAGTTTACTAGTGAATCATTTTCATGCAGTACTATTTCAGTTAATAATCCATACAAGTCTATATGTAGACACACAGATGATATAATCGAGACAATAAAGATGTGTTGAGTCCAGCATATGCTCAGTGCAGGGGCAGCGTGAGATGGAGGACGGACATAGGAGCAGGAAGCCTGGGTTCTAAGCTTGATGTGGTGTAAGTCTGACGCAGTTTACTGATCCATAAAAATGAGGACAGGGTGAATTTGGCTCTTCACCTTTAGTATTTTGATAAGGTGTCCTGGGACTGAAACCATCAGTGGTGTCAGTGAACCAAATAGGTTTGACGAACCAAGTGGGTTCTTTCCCCCAAATTTCACAGACATTAATAAACTCTGAGAATGAAGGTATATGTCCAGATTCCTTTTTTGTGAGTTTACATTCCTTCTAAATAAGACGTTGCAAATACACTTTGTCTCCAGGTCCAGTCCCATTTGACCAGTAGTGGCCTCCCAAAACACTGTGTTGAGGTTTCTGAAGCCAGGTCCAAGCCTGGTGGGAGTTAAGAGTGTTGTGATTGATAAGTGAGTGTCTTGGGTCTGAAAAGGGGGAAGTGGCAATACACGTGCCCCATGTCCCATCCCTGTTCCTGGTCTTTTCATTAACACCCGTGTTTCCTTCATCTCCCATTAAGTACTTCTGAAGTGAAATGACTGTTGGGATTCTGTATTCCCCCACTTTCCACCAGGAAAATTTAGTCCATTGTTAAAGTGGTAATAAATCTTAAGGTAATTCGACCAAAACATTTAGCTACTGAGTCTTTGATAAACAGCTTCAATTTAGGCTACATCTTTTTTTTAAATTGAAGTATAGTTGATTTATAATGTTTCAGGTGTAAAGCAAAGTGATTCAGTTATACATATATATATTTTTTCTTTTTCAGATTCTTTTCCATTCTGGTTTATTACAAGATATTCAATATAGTTCCCTGTGCTATACAGTAGATCCTTGTTGTTTATTTTATATATAATAGTGTGTATCTGTTAATCCCAAATCTTTATAATGATCAAACAACCATCAGTTGACTCACTTAAACAACTAATCTATTTAAAGGGAAAAAAACCCTTGTATTTAATGTTGTTTTGGCTAAAACAAAAAATGCTTTTTGATTCTTTTGCTTTTAAGCCAATTCCATTAGACAGGGTCTAAAAGATAAAAGAAATCGTGACCTTTCTTCTCTTCCACCTCCTTAGGTCCGGATGGCTGTGGTTTTCTCTTTAGGCCGTGTGACACCACAGCATGATCTGAAAAGTAATTAACAACTTTAGAAGTTAATCCAGCATATACTTTGAAGCAGAAGCGATTCCATCCCTAATAGTTGCCTGGCAGACTGATTCTTCCTTCTGGCTCTTGAAACTCTATGTAGTAATTGCCCCAGAATTTAAAAATTATCTGGGGAATTCCTTGTTCCACATTTAGGGTACAAACAGCTAATGACTTTGACATTCTGTAATGTGTGTGTGTGTGTGTGTGTGTGTGTTTGTGGGGAGGGGTAGAGAGCAGTGTCTTGAGAATGACTGTACGGATAAGAAAGCTGTCTCTTCTCACTGTAAAGACCTGAAAAATCCTTATTTGACCAGACCGTAGAACTGAATTTCAAAATTAGTAAACTGATAATGTGTCTGAATGTGTGTTTGCCAAGAGGCGTCTCTACAGGATACATCTTTTCAGAGCGAACACTCTTACACTCAGGAGCTCCAGGCACAGATTTGCCTCCTTCCGTGTTGGTTTTGGTAGTGCTGTTACTGTTTGTAAAACAGTGTTCTGACAACTCTCTTCAGAGCAACAACTTGGCTTATAAATTATCCACTCATTTTCTTGATCAAAAGATTGTCCTTTTACACTGTTCTCCTATGCCTTCCTTTAATGCCTGTTATCTTTTTTTTTTTAAAGTTATACAATTTTTATTTATTTATTTATTTATTTATTTATGGCTGTGTTGGGTCTTCGTTTCTGTGCGAGGGCTTTCTCTAGTTGCGGCAAGTGGGGGCCACTCTTCATCGCGGTGCGCGGGCCTCTCATTATCGCGGCCTCTCTTGTTGCGGAGCACAGGCTCCAGACGCGCAGGCTCAGTACTTGTGGCTCACGGGCCTAGTTGCTCCGTGGCATGTGGGATCTTCCCAGGCCAGGGCTCGAACCCGTGTCCCCTGCATTGGCAGGCAGATTCTCAACCACTGCGCCACCAGGGAAGCCCCTAATGCCTGTTATCTTGATTTGATCATTAGACCATGTTTTGCAGGCCACCCTTCCTAAACTTGCTAAATTCCCTGAGATTGAAGGGGTGGGTCAGGCCCTCTTTCAATTTCTTTCATCTTCTCCAACTTTACAGTCTTGCACCGCACTTGACACACAAAGAAGCCCTCACTGAATAGTCTATGAGCTATCATGATGGTCATGCGTAGTTTGTGTTGGTTATTTATACTGAGTCCCTCTTCAGAAACTAGGGATGGTTCAATTCAACTACCACCAGTTATCTATCAATCAATATAAATCCTTGAATTAGATCCTAAAATTCAATATAAATGCTTGGATCCAAGCAGAATTCACTATCTTAATGGTCTGAAATAACTGAAAGTAACTGAACTAAGAAATTATTCCCAAACCAGAGATATGTCTCCAGTTTGGGGATAATTAAAGAAATCAGTAAAAAAAAAAAGAATTGATTATTTACTTATGGAAAGAAGAAAACAGATAACTTAGGCCTTGCTCTCAAGTTGGTTGCAGTTTGTTTGGAGGAGACGAGAGTAATGTGAGAGGAAGAACACATGCACATGAGGCATTTGGTTCCTAAGTCCTCACATGCTCTGTAAGTTAGAGGATCGTGATCCCTGAGGGTTGGTTATGAGTGAAGGTATCGGGTACGAGGCGAATTAAGTCAGGTGTTAAAGGAGAACAAGTTTTGGAAAGGCAGAAGGGAGAAGGGCAGGCTTTCCGGGCAAGGCGTTGATGGGGGCAAACACACGAAAAGAGTAACCAGCGTGGTCCATGAGGCAGACGCCTGTCTACAACAGGAGACTGGACAACTGTGGGAATTACATAAACTTGAGGGGGTAGGCGGTTCACTTAAGGCAGGCCTTTAAAGCTCTGTTGATAGGCTTGTGGTTAATATGATAGAAAATAAGGAGCCACTGAAGGATTTTGACCTGGAGAGTGACATTATAACATGATGGTTTCACACTCTATTTCTGGCAGTGACATATAGGATGAAGTAAGACTAGGAACAAGGCAGCTGAATTGGCTTGGCAGGAAGGTAAAAATAGGACATTCTGGCTATGGTGGGAACTGTGGGAACAGAGGCCAGAGATATTTCAAAGGAAAATCCAACCTGTCTTGGTGTCTGGCTAGATGTGGGATAAGGATGGAGGAAGTCAAGGGTAAATCTGAAGGTGGGTGAATGAGAGGGGAGGGAGCTCCGAGACAGAACCAGGGGAGTTGGAGGAGGAATTGTCTTTGAACAACGTGTGGAATTTGAAATGACAGTGAGCAGGGTAGGCGGTAACACTGCAGGAGGCTGATTGGAGGAAGTGAGGAAGCCTTGTTTCAAAACCTGAATCTAAGTCATTTAACTTCACTAACAAGGAGAATAGTCCCTGACTCACGCGGCCCTGGAGCTGATTAACTGGTAAGAATGTGAAAGTGTTCTGTAAAGCGCTATCCAATGTATGCCTTCAGCATTTTCCTGTGTGTGCGTCTCCTCCCCAGCTGCATGTGATGCTGAAGAGGATGTAAAATTTCTGCTCATAAATTTCATTCGGGTATGTTTTGAGAGATATCGCTTCTGGTGGAAGGGAGACTGGTTGGGAGGCCTGAGCAGTGAAACAGGTGAGAGACTGTGATGAGGATCTGGTGCGGGGTAGTTGACGGCACAAGATGAACCAAGTAGACTTACATGCTTTTTAGAAGGAAGCAATGACAGAACTTACTGATTGGATGTGGGAAATGAGTAAGAGGGAGGATTATACGATGATGTCTAGGCTTACGGTAGAGGGAACTGATAGACTGTGGTTTAAATCACTGAGGTGGAAAAGATGGGAGGAGGAGCAAATCTGACCAGGGAGGAATATGAATTTAGTTTTGGACATCATTGTCGTAGGCAGAATAATGGCCTCCCAAAGATGTTCACATCCTAACTCCCTGTGAATATGCTTCCTTCCACGCAAAAGGGACTTTGCAAATGTGATTAAATTAAGGGTTTTGAGATGAGATTATCCTGGACTGTCTGGGTGGGTCCAGTGGAATCACAAATCTCCTTTTAAGTGTAAGATGGAGGCAGGAAAGTGAGAGTGACAGTAATGTGATGTGAGAAAGATGGGACATTGCTGGCTTTAAAGATGGAAGAGGCTACAAGCCAAGGAATGTGGTTGGCCTCCACAAGCTGGAAAAGGCAAAAAATGGATTCTCCCCTAGAGCTTCCAGAATGAACACAGCCTCCTGAAACATTGATTTTAGCCTAGTGAAACCTGTGTTGGACTCCTGACCTCCAGACTGTAAAATAATACATTTCTGTTGTTCTAAGCCACTAAGTTCGTGGAAATTTTTTACAGCAGCAATGGGAAACCAATATAGACACATTTGAATCTGAGGTACATAGGAATCATCCAAGTAGAGATCTGAGACAGTTTTATAGAGGGGTCTGGGATGGAATTATAGATTTGGGAGTCATTAGCATATATACTATACATATATATAGTATTCTAACATCTCTGAAATCAGGGTGTGTCTTATAATTGATCATATAGTTGTATTGTCAGGCAACATGCCTATGCATGTCTATGTGGCCATACTGGACAAATGTGACCCCTGAATATTTTAGTCAACAAAACACAAGGAGGGACTTCCCTGGTGGTCCAGTGGGTAAGACTCTGCGCTCCCAATTCCGGGGGTCCGGGTTCCATCCCTGGTCAGGGAACTAGATCAAGCATGCCTGCTGCAACTAAGAGCCTGCAGGCCACAACTAAGAAGTCCCCATGCCACAACTAAAAGATCCCGCATGCTGCAGCTAAAGATCCCACGTGCCGCAACTAAGACCCAGTGGAGCCAAAAATAAATAATAAATTTTAAAAAAATTATTAAAAAACCCCACAAAACACAAGGACTATTTGAGAAAGGTATGAGTCCTAGTCGTTGTCTGAAGGCTTTCTGTTAACACGTTTTAATAAGATCAAGAAAGGGCCAACATCAAATCTTTCAGAATGGGTGTCAATGACTTTGAACAAAATCTTAGAGACATTAGTAAAGAATTCTCTTAGGTAATGCTGATTTATCAATACTCTTGATGGAACGAGGGACAGCATTGTGATGGAAAACAAAGCTAAAGATGAATCTGAGTCAAAAAGTAGCTCTGAAAGAACTGGACTCTGAAAAATCTTAAGTAATACATTAAGTAATACATTGTGCTTGTATTTCCTTTTAATACATGCACAAAGGTCTAAGAGAGCTTTTTCAAAAGTTACAAAACAAAAATTTTAAGTGATAAGAAAGCATCATGTCAACCTAATTAACATGTTGTACTTCCACCGTTCATAAAACAACAGTGAACCTTACAATTGAATGGTGTCTTAAACTTGACAGGCTTCATAACCATGGAGATGGGTGAGATGATAGATGATTCAGAGACAGAATATAGAACAAGAAGAGAAGATCCAGGGAAAATTTGTCAGAAATATTAGTACTAAGTGGCATTATATATCTAGAGCCATAAAAACATTTATATTCCTTAATCCCATTTGGGGTAATTCCCCCCAAGAAAGTCATCTAAGGGAAGAAAAAATAATTATACTCGGTAGTGGGAGTTTACTTCCATGAGGTAGTGAGATGGGGCTGGACTACAGTCTCAGAAGCTAGACTGTGACCCTGAGTCCCAGCCCTCTGACACTGGCAAGTTCCCCACGTTTCATGCTAAACGAGAAACACAGTTTATCATTATTCGGAAAATAGTAGTAGCTTTGGTGAGCCGATGACTTTTGTGTCCTGGAACTCTTTTTTCCCCTCTCCAAAAGGGTATACAGGCCTTCCCGACTTCTCTGTATAATCTCACACTTAGACTTACTGAGAGAGAGGAGATAATAAAATCAGTTTGACCCCATCCAACATGGTGCCCTGCTATTGGGCAGAGTCTCTTGCAGAGCAATTTCGTGGGCCTTTCTGACATGATATGCCTGCCTTTTGGCTCAAGTACAGACCCCTGGCCCATTAGTATCTATAGGGATGGCAAAGTAACCTGTCATAGGGTGTGACAACTGAATGAAGAAAGAATTGTCTGCGGCTACTTTCCTCACAGGCATGCCATGGCCACACAGGCACTGAGGATTTCATGGACTATCCAGATCTACACAATTTGGAAAGGGAGGAAGGGATGTACCTTTTATTACAGAAAAGAGAGATAGCTATATAAATATCCAAAAAAAAAAAAATGAAATGGTTATTTCATTATTTTAGTACATTCACTCAATATAATTTTATTCACATTTAGAGACGCCGATTGCGAATAACAAGAATCACAAGTAGCAATATGGAAAAGAAGGAATACAACATTGAACATTAACTACCAGTGAAACTTCATGAAACATATATGTTTATATGGAAAATAATCATAGCTGTTTATGGAATGGGATTATGTGACCATTTTCTCTGTAATTTGAATTTTGTGAGGTATTATTATTTTACAACCAGAAGTAGGAGAAAACATTATTTGAACTACAGCTTATGAAATAAAGCCACCAATCCAACTTCATAAAAGATATACAATCTAGAGTTGCAAACTACTAAAAAATGAAATAATTAATAGAAATTGTATGAGGAGTGACCAATAAAGATCTGATCCAAGTAAATAATGCTTTGAAATGAACTCATATAAAAGACCTCAAAGCAGAATGATCCGTTTACCTTCCTGTTTCTTTCATCAGAAGTAAATTTGTTACCAATACAATGGCTGTTGCAAAGACCAAGATAGATTTTTATGTAACTTCTACTTAGTAACATGTTGACATCTTCAAAGTTCTCAAAGGATTTTCACATATAATAAGCTTTTCTACCCTGATGATAGGATAGTAATTATCAGTCCCAATTTATGGAGGAGGAATTGGTAAAGACATGTCCAAGGTAACCCACAGCTCAAATATTCAAGTGAAAAATATAGTTAGCTTTTGGGCTACTTAATTGATTATATCAAATACCCAGCATTCTGTGCTCATCTGGCATTGCTGAATGATAATTTTCCAGCTAACTGAAGCCTGTGTCTTTAGATATCAAGGACCCCCACTCCTACATTTAGGATTATTCACTTTCATCAGTGCATTAAAATTTTCTCTGCCTTCTTAAACAGGATATATTGAACATAATTTAGTCTTTTAAAATCAAGGATTCTAGTTATTAAAATGAATATCAATAATTATATACTAACTTTTTTGTAGTGATGACTTTTTGGGTTATTTAAATGCATAATACTTTTTATGGAAAAATGGCCCCAGATATAGTTTTACCTTTTGCATTCCTAAATTATTATTCCTGAATATTTGTATGTGTATACACACACACACACACACACACACACACACACACACACATTCATATTCCATCCTGGCAAACCTGCCTATTTTCTCACTGCCTCTTCTTGATTTCCACTTCTAATTTGTCTTGGACATAGAAACTAGTAAGCAAGTCTATTTAAAATGTGTATAAAATAAGAGCTAAAAATTTTTGAGTTTTATGTATGTAAAATTATAAGCTATGGTATATGGTTAATAAGAGCGTCTTTTATGGAGACATGAGATTGTTGGGTAAAGAAGCCCCAAATTAAGGGCAGGTTGAAAAATAACTATGTGCCAGGGACCTTGTGTTTTATGCCTTACTCCTTGATTTCTGGAAAATTCCCACATTTTACCTGGAAGTACCCGCCCCTCCATCCATGTGGTTTTAATGGGCAAAGCCATGGTTAGACATTCTGATCCCCTCCCCACTTAGGGCCTAAATGTTTGGCACAGGGGTGGGCACATGACTGAAGACTGGCCATTCTATAGCTTAGTTCAGTTCCTTCCCTTGACATTTGAACTTGGAAGGAAAGGAGGGAGGGAGGGAGAAAATCAGTCTCTCTTCAAGTATCCAGACCCACCAAATGAAAATTCTGAGAGCTGTTAAAGGTCATATATCTGACACATGAACCTGCAAGCCAAGAAGGCAGTAAGAAAGGATGGGGGGAGGCACAGATGAGACGTGGCAGGAAAAGTCTGACAGCTTCCAAGAGCCTGGGTCTAGTGCCTTCCCGAGGCCCAGCTAAACCTCGGTCCTTGGGTTCCGTGAGGCACCCATGTGTTCTAGGGGTGACCTTCAAAATATTTAACGATGGCACAGGAAAACAAAAATCAGGACAGGGACAGACAGCCGGTGCACGGTCCTGGCAGTCTGCTGTCATTGCAGGCATTACCTGCTTTGTTACAGAGCACAAAGTCCTGAGAAATCCCCAGGGCACAGGCTAGGGCGGCTGAGGCAGTGAGCAGGTACATTGGGGGTCTCAAGGCAACAGGAACAGAAGTATTTTACAATGTAAACAACCAACATCTCCATACAAGTACAACCAGCTGACTATCAGCCTTGTCTGTATCCTTATAAGAAATGGTGCTTTTTCACTTCAGCTGGTTTAAGTGGTTTCTGTCACTCACAATTTTAACTCCTAAAAAAATAATATGATTTGTGCTGTGTCATGATTTGCCATCTATTTTGCTGGCCGAATTTGATGATAACTTCAGAAAGTCTTAGGGGCTGGAACAAACTTTGAAGTCATTTCGTCCCGTTTCCCACCCAAATTTACTTTTCATCCAAATAATTTAGCACAAGTAGAAAAAAATCTGTGTCTTTCAATTGAAAAAAGAAGTATAAGAAATATAACCCAAGAATTAAATTTTTATATTGCAACGTAATAGCTGTTCACCATAGAAAAAAATTTTTTAATCTAGATTAAAAAAGGCAAAAAATGGAACCCATCCAATCATTAATTTAAAAAAAAAACCCTGTTAACACTTTTGTTTGTATATATCCTGATTTTATGCATTTAAAGAATTCCTAGTTTTTGCAAGACTAGTTTTACCTGGAAATCATCTTTTACTTAATACAGTACGCTCCTTCTTTCCACAAAACCCAGATTTTTTTCATCGCTAGTCCTGTGTTTCATTCCCTGGGTGTGTAGGCATTGGGGGAAGGGAGGAGGGCAGAGCTTCATAGTTCTTCGAGGTACAGGTTTATGTAGCTCTTTGCTCCCAGTGCAGCTCTCAGGAGAACAAGGTTGACCTTATTTCCAGGCAGAATTATTCATGTCACCACTTTTACTTTGGAAGCTGCTTAGTGAGTCATGTCTGACTGTATAAGAAAGGATGAATTTACACGTTCAGTAGCAGGTACACCAAAGTCAACGAACTCCATTATTTAATCTCCGATATTAGCTCCCAAGTTGCAAAATGGGAGGAAGACAAATGAGTTCTAGAACCTCATTTATCATGGAGCTTCCTGACTTTCATCCATTGGGAAGTCAAGTCTTTGCAAGTAAGAAAAGCTGTTTGCATTTAATCACTTAGACTTACAATGAGAGTATTTTTAAGGTGATGCAAATCGTTGGTGTAAAAGAGGATCTGCCAGACCTAGTGAAGGGGCTGGCCACTGTGTGGAGACAAACCATCCACAGCTGAGTTGAAATGGAGATACCTGAGAATCCCAATGGACAGGCCACAAAGGAATAGCCAGAGACGCCGGAAATAAAGAACAGAAGTTAAGCCATGTAAGGCTGGACGGGACGTGGCGGGAAAAGCCTGACAGCTTCCAAGAGCCTGGGTCTAGTGCCTTCCTGAGGCCCAGCTAAACCTCGGTCCTTGGGTTCCGTAAGGCACCCATGTGTTCTAGGGGTGACTCAAAATATTTGAAAGTTCTGTGCTCCTAGAAGCCCAATTAAAGACCACAAAAAAAAAAAACCAAAAAACTATTGCGATTTTGGTCTGCATGAATAAAAGTGCAATGTTCAAAAATACGTAACGGTTCACCTGAACTCCACATCATTCTCTGTTTGGATCAGTTGCTCAGTTCTGGGAACCTTATTTTTTTTTTTTTTTTTTTTTTTACTCCTTTATTTATTTATTTATTTATTTTTGGCTGTGTTGCGTCTTCATTTCTGTGCGAGGGCTTTCTCTAGCTGTGGCAAGTGGGGGCCACTCTTCATCGCGGTGCGCGGGCCTCTCACTATCCCGGCCTCTCTTGTTGCGGAGCACAGGCTCCAGACGCGCAGGCTCAGTAGTTGTGGCTCACGGGCTTAATTGCTCCGCGGCATGTGGGATCTTCCCAGACCAGGGCTCGAACCCATGTCCCCTGCATTGGCAGGCAGATTCTCAACCACTGCGCCACCAGGGAAGCCTGGGAACCTTATTTGAAGAGAGAGATTGGCAAATGAGGGAGTGTCCAACAGCAAAACAAGCCAGAGGCAAAAGGGCACATGAGGAGGTGTTAAGGTAACAGGTGTGGATCATTTGGAGAAAAGAGAGGATTTACCCTCCTTAAAATTTGAAAGCACCTAAATGGCTATAAAAAGGAAAATATTTAGGAGTTTGGGATTAACATATACACACTACTACACATAAAATAGATAACCAACAAGGACCTACTGTATAGCACAGGGAACTATATTCAATATTTTGTAATAACCTATAATGGAAAAGAATCTGAAAAAGAATATGTGTGTGTATGTGTGTGTGTGTGTGTGTGTGTGTGTGTATAACTGAATCACTTTGCTGTACACCTGAAACTAACACCACGTTGTAAATTAACTATACTTCAATTTTTTAAATGGTTAATAAATAAATAAGATGTGTCTGTATTATGGAATACTGTACAGCCATCAAAAATCTCACATTCAGAGAACAAATAATACGACAAAATGAGAGTTGAAACAAGATTGCTTAAAAACACAATTTTTCTTCTTTAATGTTTATGAATTTTTTGACTATAAACACATTACTTCTGTAATCATATTAAAACCAAAAAAATATATAGACAGAAGAAAGAGAAAGAGGAAACAAAAGTCCAGATGATGGGAGTGTGTGTGTGTGTGTGTGTGTGTGTGTGTGTGTATGTGTATTTATATACAGAGAGATTAGTGTTTTTTTCTCTTTTCATTTTTATTTTAAACTATAAAAGCAATACATGAACACTTATGACAAATAATTCAGATACAATTTCAATCATACAACAAATATTCATTGAACACCTGTTGTGTACTTTTATTCTTCATGGCTCTAAAGGACAGAGCAAGTCACAGTGGGTGGAAGGGGCATGGAAGGGGAAGGCAGCTCAGTATAAAAGGATAATATCAGAACCGCCAACAACAGAGTGGGTGGCTTTATACAGGCAAGAGCTTCCAAGTCATTGGAAGTATTCAATCACGTATGCTACTGTGGAAATTCTTAAACTGAACGATAGACACATGACTTCCAAGACCACTTCTGATTCAGAGAATCTATTACTTTCTAAGTTCACATTAAGGATAAGGTGATAAGTCCTCACCACTCATCCACCATATAATATTGGGAAACGCAATTCTCTTCTGATACTCCTTTCTAAAATAGGAGAAATAACATTGACTTAAACCAATGTAAACTTGACAGATGATATTTAGAGAATGTTTCTGAAGTCCTTAGATTATATTTAGTAGATAAATGAAGGCATTTGGTGTAAATTATCTAATGCAATCCTCAGGGCTACAGCATCATCTACAATATTAAAATCCTTAATGGGGCTTCCCTGGTGGCGCAGTGGTTGAGAATCTGCCTGCCAATGCAGGGGACGCAGGTTTCAGCCCTGGTCTGGGAAGATCCCACATGCCGCGGAGCGACTGGGCCCGTGAGCCACAACTACTGAGCCTGCGCGTCTGGAGCCTGTGCTCCGCAACAAGAGAGGCCGCGATAATGAGAGGCCCGCGCACCGTGATGAAGAGTGGCCCCCGCTTGCCGCAACTGGAGAAAGTCCTCGCACAGAAATGAAGACCCAACACAGCCATAAAAAAAAAAAAAAAAAAAAAAAAATCCTTAATGAACGTCTGAAACTCAAGCCAGAATTGAAAATACTACTTTAAAAAATGCTGGTTCTACACATGGGGCTCATTGTTCACCTATTATTTCCACACTTTCACAACACAGTTATGTCACAATATGATTTTCTTTACACTGGCATTGCCCATACCACAATGATTCAGAAATAATTTTGGAGATTTGGGCATTTTTTTAAAAAGTAAAAGAAAAAAGAAATATAAAAGCAAATCAATGCCACCATAATATACCACTTTATACCCCCTAAGACGACTATAATCAAAAAGACATGATAAGAAATGTTGGTGAGGATGTGGAGAAACTGGACCCCTCAGGCACTGCTGGTGGGAGTGTACAATGATGCAACCATTCTGAAAAACAGTTTGGCAGTTCCTCAAATGTTAAACATAGAGTTATCACATGACCCAACAGTTCCACTTGTAGGTACATACTCAAGAGAAATGAAAACTTATGTCCACATAAAAACTTGTCCATGAACATTCATAGCAGCATAATTCATATAGCCAAGTATTAGAAATAATTCAAATATCCATCAATGGATAAATAACAATATAGCATTCATACAGTGGAATATTGTTCAGCAACAAAAAGGAATGAAGTATTGACATGTGCTACAATGTAGATGAAATTTGAAAACATAATTCTAAGTGAAAGAAGTCAATCACAAGAGAATACATACTGCATGATTCCATTTATGTGATGTGCTCAGAAGAGGCAAATTTATAGAAACGGAAAGTAGATTAATGGTTGCCTAGGGCTGGGAGTCTGTGGGAGGGAACACGAGACTGATTGCTAGTGGGAACATGGTTTCTTTCGGGGATTGTGCAATGTTCTAAAATTAATTGCGGTGATGGTTACACAACTCTGAACATACTAAAATCCATTGCACTGTACACTTTAAATGGGTGAATTATATGTTACGTAAATTATATTTCAATAACACTGTTTTTAAAAAAGAAATAAACTTTCACAACTCCACGTCCACTTCCTGAATTTCTCTGGCTGATATCTAGCATGTTGTAATATTTCCTAGATATAGCTTCATAACCAAGACACCACTACAGAAATAGTGTGTGGTCTTCCAGTCCAATGTTCAGCTGTGTGTCACAGCTTTAAAACAAAGGCCAGAAGGTAGAACAAACTAGCAAACCAAATTTAGACCCTGTGAAAAAATACTGCAAAAGTGAAATATTAGCTTTAGGGCCTCATGAGCTATTGGGACCCAGTTAAATTCACTGTAGATCAGAGCTCTGTGGCACAGACCAAAATCTAACCAGATAACAAAGCAGATGTTCCAATGTTTCAAGGTGTGCACAGATGAAAAGCCTCTCCAATTTGAGTCAAAGTCTTCTAAAGATCAGAAGAGGATGCAAGAGTAAATAAGTCACCAAGTAACTAAGAAAGAAACAAGCAAAAACCACAAATTAAGATGTTCACCATGGGACTTCCCTGGTGGCACAGTGGTTAAGAATCCTCCTGCTAATGCAGGGGACACAGGTTCGATCCCTGGTCTGGAAAGATCCCACATGCCACAGAGCAACTAAACCTGTGCGCCACAACTACTGAGCCTGCGCTCTAGAGCCTGCGAGCCACAACTACTGAGCCCGCATGCCACAACTACTGAGCCCGTGAGCCACAACTACTGAAGCCCGCGTGCCTAGAGCCCATGCTCCGCAACAACAGAAGCCACTGCAATGAGAAGCCCACACACCGCAACGAAGAGTAGCTCCCTTTTTTTTTTCCTGCTTGCCTTGTCTTCCTAACAGGATTGAAAACTCCCAAGGGCAGGGTCCATATGCCCTCCTTTTGAGTGTCTCCATGGCGCTTACACAGGGTTCTGCCAGAGGGAATTCCAGTGACATAAGGCCTCTTGTTACCCAGCTTCTGGCCACGCTCAGCCCCCTGTGCTCACCTGCTTCCCACACCTGGCTCCCTCCATTTCTCCTATCTGCCAGGCTCCCTCCCAACTTATAGTCTGGGACCTTATAGTCTGGGACCTACTGGTCCTTCTGCCTGAACACTCTTTCATGTTCTTTTCATAACCTTCTTTCATCCTTCAGGTCTCAGCTAAAATGTTACCTCCTCAAAGAGGCCCTCCCTCACCACCCCATATTAATTAAGTGGGTTCCAGTGAGAGTCTGTCATCTCATCCAAGTTGTTCACTTCATAGTAGAAACCACTCCAAAAATATTTATTCAGTCCCTAGTTACGTACCAGGCACTGCTTTAGGTGCTAGGGATATAGCAATGTACAAAACAAATAGTAACTCAATTCATATTTGTTGTTTTTTGCACATTCTTTGTAAGCAAACTGTAACCTCTTTGTTAGCAGGGACTGACCAAAAGGGAGGCAGTATGATGTGGTGATCAAGAGCATAACTCCAGAGCCTGAGAACTAGGATAGAATCCTGGCTCTCCCACTTGACCAAATTACTTAATTGCTCTGAACCTCAGTTACCTCATCTGTAAAATAGGCATAATAATAGTACCTTCTTGGGGGGGTTGTTACGAGAACTAAATACATAGTAGAATTTAGTTACTTTGGTAACTGTTGGAAAAATACTTGACCCATACTAAGCTCTATACAAATGTTTATCAAAGTAATGTTTTTTGATTACTGGGCCAATACTGTACATCACAACTCGGTGGTTTTAGTTAAATGAATTAATAAATTGCGGTGCCTGTGGTTAAACTTATGTCTGTAATTGGGCCAAAACATAAGGAGAGAGTAGATCAGCAACAACAAAATGACCCCTTTCACGCTTGAACTCTCTGTTGAAAGAAATTCTTTGGTCTTAGATAGAATGTGACATTCTTGGTCAATTCCAAGCCAGTGGAAGCATTCTCTTTTGAATCTGCTAGAAATATTGTGGTTGTTTTCTACCGGGGGAGGTTCTGGGACTTTCCAGGAAGGAAGGGCTATCAGCATCCGGCTTTGTCCACAATCTGGCTTCCAGGGTCACATGAAACAAACTACCTGTCTCCAGGAGCTGGTGAAGGGATCACAGAGATACCTCTGTATTTGTCATCTGCTTCCCCTATCCTATTCTCCTTACATATAGCCACAATTTCTAATTTGATGTTTCCATCCATAAAAAACCAAAACAGAGTTGTGAAGAGGCTAACTATTAACCATTCTGGATGGCATTCCCAATAACTCCTTCCAGTAAACATTAGCCAACAAATGTATAAATGCAGTGCATCAGCTCTGAGTATTCCAATATGTACATACTTCCAGGAAAGAGATTTAAAAAATGGAAGAAGGTGGACTAAAGTAATCAAAGCAATTGGGAGCTGCTGGCAGGTATTCACCATGATCCTGCTAAGTTCTGGCACTTTTGAAGATGCTTATGGGGATGACCAAAAATACAGAAAAGCAAAGTAGTTTGTCACAGATTTGGCTTCAAGCAGTCCACAGTCTATTTAGAACAAAATCTCCATACATCAAAACAGGAAAACCTTTAAAAAGGAATACAATATATGGTAGGCAGAATAATGAGCCCCCACCCCCAAAGATGTCCACAACCTAATTCCAGGACCTGTGAATGTACTAGGTTACATGGCAAAGGGGAATTAAAGTCGCAGACATAATTGAAATTGCTCATCTTCTGACCTTCAAATATGGAGATTATTCTAGATTATCCAGGTGGGTCCAATGTAATCACAAGGGTACTTCAAAGTGGAAGAGGGAAGCAAAAGGGTGTTGGAGAAAGATACATGGTGACGAAAGTAGGGTCAGAGAGATGCTGTGTTGCTGGCTTTGAAAATGAAGGGAGGGGAACATGAGCCAAGGAATGCAGGCAGCTGCTAGACGCTGGGAGAAGTAAGGAAACAGATTCTCCGTGATAGAAGAAATTTTCACATATTGAGGTGTGGGGAAGTCATTCTGGCTTATACATGATTTGACTTGAACTTTGTGCTAACTAGAACAACTTGTCTTATTGACTGTCAAACATGCATTGTACAGCTGTTTTAACCATTAAAGAAAAGAATGCATTTAAAAATCAAAATGAAGTAACTGTGATTCAGGCTTCAAAACGGGAGCTGGGGGGCCATTGTGGATGTGGCTTCAGACATGTTCCTGCATCACTGAGAACCTGAATTTTCTGAACTGTATCAGACTCGAGGACAGACTCAAAACAACATCTGCTAGTAGCATCCAGCCGCAATCTTCCGGTCTTGAGGTTTCCCCTTGTAACTATGCAACCATTTTGGACGCCAACCAATCCTTGCTTAACAAGCACTCTTACTTCTTGCCAGCTTCAACTCTAATTCTTGACAAACAACTTATGTAACTTTGTGGTTTTTGCCTATATAAGCCTCCTCCCACTTTGTAGTCCAGCAGAACACGATTTATGTGCTTCTTGAATCTGTGTCTCCTGGGCTATAGTCCTCAGTTTGGCTCAAATAAAACTCTGTTCTATTCCTATTAATAGATTGTTTATTATTTCCATTGACATCCTCTAGAGCTTTTGGGAGGAATGAAGCCCTGCCAACGTCTCAATTTTAGCCCAATGAGACCCTGTTGTACTTCTAACCTACAGAACGGCAAGATAATAAATGTGTGTTGTTTTAAGCCACTAAGTTGGTGGTAATTCGTTACAGAAGCAATAGGAAACTAATAGAACACATAATAAAATTCTAAATTACTATTATCAGAAAATAAAATAGAAAGGGGAGAGAGAGCAATGCTGACTAAAGTTATTAGGAAAAATGACTTTGAGTGAGTGGGATTTGAGAATGCTCTTTTCAGAGTTTACAGGATGAATGTAAAACACAAAAGCTGAGAAGGGATCTATGTCAGATCTATGAAAGCCAAAAAGGAGCATTGATTTGTTTACCAAATCTCAGATTACCAGAACCAGAAAGCAATTCCTTGAAACCTGAAAGAGGTAGCTTTAGGATGGATGGATTGATGGACAGATAGATAGACAGATGGATAGATGGAGACAGAGAGAAAGAGACAGAAACAGAAGCAGAAACTGCTGCTTTATGCAATATGAGACTCTTTCATTCTTAGAGGAAACAGGGGCTGAAAATATAAAAAGCTTTAAAATTTTCAGATAAAATGAGGTCAGAGAAACCAAGATGTTGGGGTGAAATTCAAGCCTTTGTCATATAGATAATTTGCTTTCCCCAGGCCGGAATTACCAAATCCTGCCAGAGATAGTCTCAGCTTCCAGACACTCTGAGCTCACACAGTATGGCAATTTGTGTTCTTATCCCTGGTGAGGATTCCTAGGAAAATAACAAAGTTGGCTTAAGTGTTCCTCTCCCTTCACACTATCATGTGTCTGTTTTTCTGGTCTAAAAACAACAAAAAAGAAGGGTCCTCATGTGCTCTTTCAGGCAGACTTGAAAGCTTAGGTTTCGAGCATCTGGAAGCATCGTTTCTAACTATGGGGGCATACACAGTTGTCCTCTTGCTTCACAGACACACAATCACTCTCCTCCTACAGGAATTCTTCTCCCCTTTTCAGATTCTATTTGCTATTTCCTACTGGAAGGCATTTCTCTGAGCTATTGAATAGCACTCCACTCCTCGGGCGAGCTACCAGACAATGGGGAGTGAAGTAACACAAGTGAAATCTGCCAGGTCTAGCTGGCTCTTGCATCCTCCAGAACTACAGCCCACATTTGCATGGATGGAGTACACTGGATGCGTGGGGACCCGCTGCAGGAGGAAACTGACCCTACCAGCCATGAGGCCTGACACTGGGGCACTGAGGAAGACAGGCTTGGTGAAGGCATCACTTGATCTGCTCTTACACTTAAGGGATGAGACTCAGAGACCAGATGCTGAGCATTCCTCACCCGTTCAGACTCCTGGGCGGACATGTGATCATCTGCTAAAAGCCTGCAAGTTCACTTAGGTCTTTAAACCAGTAAGATTTGGGAACTGGATATGGTGGATGCCTTCTGATCTGGAGTCCGTCAAGACTCAAAAAAGAGAGCTTAAGCTACCAACCTCATCCATTTGCCTTCCTGTAGAAATTGTCAGAGGGACTCCAAAACAGTTGTAACTCATTTCAGACCGAGATGTTTACCTGTCATGCTTCCTTTCAAAGAATGACAGACTTAGAAATGGTTTAGGTTCCCAGCAGTTGTTCAAAAGCAGATAAGGAATACAAATCAACACACATGGCACTGAAATAAAACCATTTGACCATCACATGACTGTCTTATAAGGCAGGTGTGCCTTTTTTCCCTTAAAGATGTCACTGGGGGCTTCCCTGGTGGCGCAGTGGTTAAGAATCCACCTGCCAATGCAGGGGACACGGGTTCGATCCCTGGTCCGGGAAGATCCCACGTGCCACGGAGCAACTAACCTGGGTGCCACAACTACTGAGCCTGCGCTCCAGAGCCTGCGTGCCACAACTCCTGAAGCCCGGGCGCCTAGAGCCCGTGCTCTGCAACAAGAGAAGCCACCGCAATGAGAAGCCCACACACCGCAACGAAGAGTAGCCCCCGCTCACCGCAACTAGAGAAAGCCCACGTGCAGCAACAAAGACCCAACACAGCCAAAAATAAATAAAATAAATAAATTAAAAAAAATACCTTTAAAAAAAAAAGATGTCACTGGACATTTATAAAATTGGGGAGTGGGGTGGGTGGAGGGCTTCTCTGCCCAACATGATGGGCTGTCACTCTTTCAGGAGGTAGACCTTATCAGCACCAGAGGAAAATCTTGGAGCTAATTCAGGAGACAATTTAAGTGGGCTATTTTACCAACTGAAGGCCAAAAGGGAAATAGGAAACAAATGACCATAAAATGAATTTTCTGCTGCTGGAATACAAGAGTTCCCTGGAAATGAACAACTCTGCCCTGCTGTTCCACTAGTTGAGATTTCCAGTGGTATTCAAAGAACTTTGCTCTTCTATCTCTGTCACACCTCTTATTCTTTCCAATATTTACTTCTATTATCATACACCAATACACAAAGCAATTTTGCACATAAGGCCTTTCCTAAAGCTTGGCTCAGTTCTATTAACCCTTATGCAGTAATTTATAGTTAAGGTCTAAATGGCACTGGTGCATGTAAATAGTGTCTGTGGGCCCTGCCATCATGAGGAGAGTACTGTGCTTAAGTGGCTCCAACACATTTGCTCAGAACATTATGGAAGGAACTGCTGAGATCTCTGCAGGAAATTATTTAGTGAAATTCTACAGAAGATTAACATTGCTTTGTAACAGGTTTTTCATTGTGTTAAGCCTAGAATTATTCAAGGAAATCTGTGGAATCCAAGGCTTTGTCTTTCTTTAACATCAGTTTCTAAGCTGCTCATCTAAAAATAAAAATGTCTGGAAGCCAGAAATCTCAGAGACTTTCCAATTTCCTTGTAAGATCTCTCATCAAGGATGAGTGGATTTGAGAACTCTCTCTACATCTCAGGAATGAGTGCAAAGAAAGGAGAGACACCCTTGGCCAAGTTGATGCCATGCAACAAACTTCTCAAATTCCTCTACAACTTTCCTTTCAGAAGATCAGGCCAGATTCTACCCTTGGAAGAGCTTAGGAAGAAATAGTGGTCATCTTAGCTCATCCTCAGAGCAGTCAAAGTTCTGAACTCATGCCTTCTTGGGGTTCTCAAGCTGGGTGTGCCCTAAACTCATCAGACCAGCATCCCTGAGGCCAGGCTAACTGACACTGGGCCAAAGGCACAAGTGATGAACAGCCAGCCAAGGGCATAAACACCAAATGCAGTGTGTGGGCCTGGTTTGAATTCTGATTCAACTAAATCAACTGTAAATAGACATTTGGGGACATTGAGGAAATATACAGTTGACCCTTGAATAACACGGGTTTGAACTGTGCAGGTCCACTTATATGCAGATTTTTTTCAATAAATATACAAAAATACACATGTAGAACATCGTGTGCAAGACTTGTATTGAAGTGGATAGCCTATTCTTACATAGGCATAAGATGAGTGATATTTAATATAAAATTAATAATGTGTTAGTTTTTTTTAATGTTTTATAACTTTGCTTCCAAAGAATTACATTACCATACAGTATGCCGCTCCCCGCACCTCTCTCTACCTCTCTCTCCCTCTCCCTCCCTCTCTCTTTTCCTCCCTCCCTCCCTCCTTCCCTCCCTCCCTCCCTCTCTCTCCTTATTGGAGAAACTGTGTATCAGCCTATCATTACAGGTAAGTGTTTTTTTTTTCAGTAACAATGTTTCCAATACTGTATTACAAATATGACTGTAGTACTGTATGTCATAAAAATTTTATAACGATTCATTCTTAGCTTATAGGCTAGGCTACAGTGAAGCAATTGTATCAATTATACTAGTTTACCATAAAGCAATCATATTGTTGCTTCTCTGTAATCAATGCATGTAATAATACCTGTAAATAAATATGAATTTCTTGTTCACATTATCTTTTCATTTTTAATGTCTAGTGTTAGTAACACGTATAACATCTACAGTGTTTTGTATCATACAAGACAATGTTGATGTAGGTACTGTCAGATGATTCATCTTGTAAACAGACTATGTAAACTTACGGTATCAATAAATACAGTACAATACTGTAAATGTATTTCCTATTCCTTTTCTTAATAACGTTTCCTTTTCTCTAGCTTACTATATTGTAAGAATACAGTATATAATACATATAACCTACAAAATATGTGTTAATCAACTATTTATGTCATCAGTAAGCCTTCCAGTTAACAGTAGGCTATAAGTAGTGAAGTTTCAGGGGAGTCAAAAGTTATACTTGGATTTTCCACGGCACGGGGTGGGGATGAGGGTTGGTGCCCCTAACCCCTGCATTGCTGAAGGGTCAACTATAGTGCAGATTAATTAATTATTAGATGATATAAAGGAATTGTTAATTTGAAGGTACAAAAATGGTATTGTGGTTGAGTAAGAAAATGTCCCCTTTTTCTTAGCATATTTAAGAGTGAAATATCATGATGTCTACGATTTAAATTAAATTACATCAGCAAAATTTTCAGGAGGTATATATGGCAAAATATTAGTAGTTACTCTGCCAGGTGATGCATATATGGGAGTTGGTTACACTATTCTCTTTTATTTTGCTTGAAAATGTTCATAATAAAAAGTTAAAAACATGAAAAGGAAAAAAAGATACCATTGGTCATCAAGCTGGATCAGTCATACTGTCCTGGGGAAAAGTTAAGCCTAGAACTAACCATCTTGCCAAAGGCAAAGGACGTGAATAAAGAACGTGCATTTTCCTTTTAAATTTCTTTTTTATGTCTCTTGTTTATTGGTCTGTGAAAATTCAGTTTATACTAATAAAGCTCTTGAAAGTGAGAATAAGCACTTATTTATTCAACCACATAATTGAGCACCTACCATGCATCTGTGATGACCCCTTTCCTTGCACAACCTGCTTGTGCTGGGTGAGGGTTCATTACCTAGAGACTCTATTCAGCACAGAGCATTTAAAAGTTGACTTGCGCTAATTATTAGACAAATTCAAATCAAAACTACAATGAGGTACCACCTCACACCAGTCAGAATGGCCATCATCAAAAAGCCTACAAATAACAAATGCTGGAGAGGGTGTGGAGAAAAGGGAACCCTCCTACACTGTCAGTGGGAATGTAAATTAGTGCAGCCACTATGGAAAACAGTGTGGAGGTTCCTCAAAAAACTAAAAATAGAGTTGCCATATGATCCAGCAATCCCACTCCTGGGCGTATATCCAGACAAAACCACAATTCAAAAAGATACACGCACCTATATTCATAGCATCACTATTCACAATAGCCAAGACATGGAAGCAACCTAAATGTCCATCGACAGATGAATGGATAAAGAAGATGGGGTACATATATACAATGGAATACTACTCAGCCATAAAAAAAAATGAAATAATGCCATTTGCAGCAACATGGATGGACCTAGAGATTATTATACTAAGTAAAGTAAGTCAGAAAGAGAAAGACAAATACCGTGTGATATCACTTATCTGTGGAATCTAAAATATGACACAAAGGAACCTATCTACAAAACAGAAGCAGACTCACAGATGTGTAGAGAACAGACTTGTGGTTGCCAAGGCGGTGTGGGGTCGGTCAGGGATGGATGGATTGGGAGTTTGGAGTTAGCAGATGCAAACCAGTACGTATAGAATGCATAAACAACAAGGTCCCACTGCATAGCACAGGGAACTATATTCAGTATCTTGTGATAAACCATAATGGAAAAGAATCTAAAAAAGAATATATATCTGAATCACTTTGCTGTGCAGCAGAAATTAACACAACATTGTAAATAAACTATACTTCAATAAAATAAATAAATAAAAATAAAAAGTTGATTGGTTTCAACCCTTGAAAACTAGTATTTGTATTGACTCTCCATATTAGTAATTGTATCAGTTTTACTGGGGCATTCCCACGCCTTGGAGAACTAAAGCTAGGGGAGAGGATATTCGATTTGTACTCTCTGGTGATCTTGATGTCAACTGATTCTTTATTCCAAGACTGGCAAACAATTCACTCACCGTGCAAGAGGCTTGGATGGGGCAGAACAATAACCAAGTGCGAAGTGCCCACAAGCTCTAAAGATGGGGTCACCGTTCTGCAAACACAGACAGGGGAGCCTGAGAGTCCCAGAGCGTTCAGGCCACAGGAATGGGGCTGCCAGATAAAACACATGATGCCCAGGTAAATCTGAACTTCAGATAAACAAAGAATAATTTTTTAGTGTAAGTATGCCTCATGCAATATTTAGGACATACTTAAACTAAAAAAATTGTTGTTTATCTGAAATTCAAATTTACCTGGGCATCCCATAAAGGATGCCCAGGGCTTCCTTCCTTCCTTCCCTTCCTTCCTTCCTTCCTTCCTTCTTTCCTTCCTTCCTCCCTCACTCCCTCCCTTCTTCCCTTCCTCCCTTTCTTTTCTTCCTTTCTTTTTCTTTTTTTCTTTCCTTCCTCTCTCCTCTCTTTCTCCCCCACCCCCCGCTCTCTCTCTCTCTCTTTCCCCCTCTCTCCCTCTCACTCTGTTTTCTAAACCTAACAACCCTACACCGGAATGAATGAAGGACAAATGCACAGATGGGAAAAGCCAGATCACAGGAAAGGAGAAAACAGTGCACTCAGATTACTCATTCCCCAAATGTCTCTGACCCACGAGGCAGGACACTAGGTTAATGAATTCGACGAGAGCCTTTGGGCCAGGGAGGAATGACTGAGGATTTGTGACCAAAGAAGTAAGTACGTGAGATTGTTATCTGTGGACAGCCCTCAGAGGAGAAGTTTTCCCTTATCACTTTCTGCCTGAACCCCTGGCTTCTCTTCATTAATTTTTTAAGCATTAGTCAGAACCCACTGAGTGTGAGTCCCTACGGGAGATACAAAGATGACTTGCCCTGCATGTCATCTGCCCCACGGGTATCCAAGGACCACCAAAAGTGAGCAAGGGAGAAGCGTGGATGTTGGGAAAGGATTATGCCACTGTGTATATTACAGAGGAGCCTGGAGGCTGGGGACTTGATATAATAAGGAATGTCTGTGTTCAAAGCCAGTATCAGACATTGTGAGCAAAAAGGTCCCTGCCCTCATGGAGGCTGCAGTCTAGCAGAGGACCAAGATGTTATATAAATAACCACACAAGAGTTAAAAAGGAAAAGTACAGGGTTTTCTGACAGCTCGTAAGGATCCTAAGGTAGTGGAGGGGTGAGAACACTGACGTGAAGGGTGGATATCCAGCCGAGACGTGCAGATGCACAGGAATCGGCCAAGCCGGGGTGCAGGAGAGAAGAGCTTGCCAGGCAGAGGAGCGGGACAAGCGGGGCTCTGTGAGGAGCGGGAAGGGCCCTCCAGACCTTCTGAAAAAGGCCAATGGAGGCAGAGCGTTGCAGGGGGGTGGGAAATGGGGCTTGAAATAAGGAGCGTTAGGCAGGGTCAAGTCACCCTCCAACTAGGCCACAACTGGTTGAGTCAGAAACCAACATCTGACCAAAAGAAAGCCTCTGCCAGGCTCTCTAGCCCCCTGTGAGGTGGCCTGGAGTGAGGTCAGACATCAAGTACCTGAGTCAGTTAGAGCTCCTCTCTTGCGGAGTTTGAACTTGGGAGGGAGAGAGAGAGAAAGACCCAGAAACAGAGAAAAGCTGACTGAGAGATAAATAGAATGCAGTTAAGTGGCAGCACAGAAACAAAGACATGGGCCACGTAGACCTTATTAAGGCTCATGGTCTTCATCTTAAGAACAAACACTGGTGAGGAGTGACAGGAGCCTGACCTAGGACTGTGAAGAAGAGATGAATTGGGGCAGGGGGTGGGGGGAAGCTTTAGAAATATGTCCACAAATCCTTTGGCATTTCTCCCTCAATTCCCTTCCTGATGGGTGCGGGCTGTATTTAGTGATTTGCTTCTAACACATAGAATATGGCAAAACTAAGCGTGTACGACTTCCCAGCTCGGGCTATAAAGAGACTTCAGCTTCCATCCTGACTCTCTTCCCTCTCCCTTTCCCCTACCTACACCCTCCCCCATCCCCCTCTCTGCCTTTGGAGAGAAGCAAGCTGTTGTTGTCAGCAACCCTATGGAAAGACCTACACGATGAGGAACTGAAGCCCTCAGCCAACAGCCAGCAAGGAACAGAGCCTGGCTAAGCACCACATGAGCGCTCCTAGATGTGGATTCTGCAGTCCTCATCAAGCCTGGCGATGACTGCAGCCCTGGCCCACAGCTGCCGGCAACCTCAGGAGGGACCAGCTTATCTAAGCCACCTAACCCTCAGAAACTGTGTGAAGTAACAAACGTGTTGTTTTCTTTTCCCCGACCAGGGTTTGAACCCAGGCCACAGCAGTGAAAGCGCCAAGTCCTAACCACTAGACCGTCGAGGAATTTATTTGTTTTTAAAATTTTTATTTATTTATTATTAATTTATTTCTTTTTGGCTGCGTTGGGTCTTTGTTGCTGCGCGCGGGCTTTCTCTGGTTGCGGTGAGCGGGGGCTACTCTTCGTTACGCTGCGCAGGCGTCTCGTTGTGGTGGCTTCTCTTGTTGCAGAGCACGGGCTTAGGCTCACAGGTTCAGTAGTTGTGGCTCGCAGGCTCAGTAGTTGTGGCACACAGGCTTAGTCGCTCCGTGGCATGTGGGATCTTCCCGGACCAGGGCTCGAACCCGTGTCCCCTGCATTGGCAGGCGGATTCTTAACCACTGCGCCACCAGGGAAGCCCCTCCGCCAGGGAATTTAAATGTGTTGTTTTAAGCTAAACTTTGGCATAATTCATTCTCCAGCATTAGATAATGAACATAGAGGGCCATGGATGAAATTGGTGTCGCATTGGTAGAACTGTTAGGACTTTGCAATGATAGCTGTTGGGCATCAGGGAAAAAAAGAAGTAAGAGGGATTCTGAGCTTTGGGCCTGGATCACCGAGGTCCCATTTTACAGAAGGGGAAGGAACAAGGGAGGAAGAATTTTGAAGGGGAAAGAAAATAATTTCCATTTTGAACTAAGTGAATTTGAGATGCTGGGGAGATTTCCAGGTGCCAGAGTCCCACAGAGATGTGGAAATACGGGAAGGTGGTAGAGTGGTGAGGGCTCCATTGATGGAAGTCATCTGGGCAGAGGAGAGCCTTGGCAGTGGAAGGCATTTCCATGGAGGGCAAGGAGAGACAATAAAGACGGATGAAAGTCAAACCACAGGAAGCGTATACATTTACGGACCCAAAAGAGGAAAAAGAGAAGTAATGCCCAGGGAAAAAGGTGAAGACACCAAAGAGAGATTTGATAAGGAGAAGACATTCAACAGTGCCAAAGACCAGAAAAATCGATCCCAATCCCTGGAAGTTCTACCTCACATTGTAAATCTGCTCATTGGATTACCCAAATCCTAGTTGGCATAAGTCAACACTGGCTGCACGGACGAAATCAAACGTCTAGATCTACAGTATGGAAAACAAGACCTTGTGTTGTTTACATGGCAAAGCACTTTCCACCATGTAAAGTTCTCCCCCGGGCATCTATCTATCTCTCTCAAGCTGCAGCAGAAGAATGTTCATGATGATTACATCCAAACCTACTCTTTTTACAAATGGGAATTTTTCAAGTTGCAAAATACGGAGGCCTCCTCCTTTACCTCAGGGTAAGAGTTTCCACTGCAAGGATACTTGGGAGGGTTGACGAAGCAAAAGAAAATGGTTTCCAGAACACATATCAGGCCTCCTGGAGAACTAGAACATCGCTCAGAATGAAACAGCAGTTTCTCCAGCAGCCTTTTATTTCGGAAGCATCTCCTGCATGCTCTGCCTTTCTCTACTTGCTGCTTCTTGTTAATCCACTAACTGATGGCTTTCTATGCCTTCTTTTACAGCCTCTATTTACTAAAGTTGTCTGTTGCCTCATAGTTTCTGCTTACTGCCTTCTCTTTCCACATCTCTAGCTTTCTGTGCTGACACTGGGCTACCTTGTTTGTTGGTCAGTCTCTTTTCTCTCTTTTCTTTCTGGGTCTTTCTCTCCGCTTGTCTCAAGTTCAAACTTTCCAAGAGAGAGGCTTTGATTGGTTCAGTCACAATCCAGGGCCACTTCAGGCTACCTCACTGGGGCTGGAGAGCCTAAAGCAGGCTGTCTTTTGTTCAGGTGTTGGCTCCTGGCTCAACCAGCTGTGGCCAAGGTAGTGGGGGAGACAGGCACTAAGCCTAGAGAATTCCCTGTGGTCTCTTTTTCCCAAAAGGAGGCAGTGGACCCAGAAGCTACTTTGAGTCTTAATGACCTTTGGAGTGCAAATCTCCCAAAGAGTTAATGATAAAAATGGTTCAGTAAATGCACTACTACTTAGAGAACAGTTTTGCACAGTGTAACTTCTCCCATGACTGATATTGTGTTAAGTATTTGAACTTTATTCAGATTTTATAAGGAATTTCTCAGACCATCAGAAAGTTATTTAAACAGTTGTTCTATTAATAAATATTGGATTTTTAAAGAGCACTTTTCAAATAAAAACTACAGAGTTTAAAAAATGATAAAAATGGTTCAAAAACTTCCTCTTCCAAGTACGGATTTGTTCCAAACAGGTTTTTATCTTTACTATTAGTTCAATTTAGCAGCAACTACCTGTAGTACTCAACCTCAAAGTAGCACCTACTGGCTGCTTACAGATGAAAAACCCAAGGTAGAGATGTAAAATTCAAGCAAGAAAGCCTTTGATAGACTGCAAAGGCCTAAATTACTTCAATAGCCTCTACTTAACCTTAGCCAGTTACTTCCTGCTCTTCGTTCTTATTCATTCTTCAGCACCGCTACCCAGTAGGCATTTTCCTAGTCTGATAAGATTATAAAGATGGTTACGACAAACTCTACCCTCAAGGAGCTGCCTCTTTCTTCTCCTCTCCTTGGTCTAGTTCATGCTCTCTTTCCTCCCTTCCCCTTTACTTTGTGCATCTTTGGGAAGCAGGCTTGTTGACACTCAGTTCCTTCTTTCTCCGTATTTCTGTACTGCCTTTGCCAAGGCTTCACAGGAACCCTAATGGACTCTGGCTCTATGAACAGGTAAAAACTGAATGTGGCTGGAAGGAATGGGACTGGGGGGGGAGCATGTGTTTTCATTTATATGCCTTAACATTGTTCAAATTGTTATAAGCTTTTATTATAAATTGCTTTTTATAATAGAAAAATAAATCAAAGAAGTTCAAAAGAAAGTTTTTACATATAAAGAAGGAGAAGAAATGAGAAGGGATGGGCAACTGTGAACAAATGGAGTTGGTAAAATTTTCCATGACCCTACTGGCAAGATTATTTTGTTTCCATTATTTAAAAAAAAAAAAAGCCATCTCAAAGGAAGCATTGTGGAGTGAAGGAGGAGCACACTATAGTCTGCAAATGACTGGAAAAAAAATCTCTTTTGTCCTTTAGATTTGGTTGATTCACGTAGCTTGCTTTCTTATTCTTGAAATTCAAGTGATCTGTTCCTCCTTCACTATAGAAAAGTAATTGACGTGATAAAATAAGCAAACCTTCGGGAAGCTGAGATTTTAGAGGCAGGGAATGGAAAATTTGGTGGTGAGGGGCCATCAGGGCATGGTCTCTTAGATGTGTGAGCTTCCTGTAATGTGGAATGCGTACGTGTAAAATCACCAGTCACTACATTTGCAATAACTTAATAACATGACCGTTCCTCCACCCCATCCTCTTTCCCCACACCAAGTTCTAGTTTCACTCTGGGTTACTTACTGTGAAGCTTTACAAAGAAAGAAGGAAGTAAATCTACCAAGAAGGCAGCATTGCCTTCAGTTTCACTCTGGGTTACTTACTGTGAAGCTTTACAAAGAAAGAAGGAAGTAAACCTACCAAGAAGGCAGCATTGTTAACCTGATGAAAGTTTCTTTTATCATATTTATTAGTAATGCTACATGGTTCAGAGTGGATGGTCCAAATCTTGTATTTAATCATCTCCTCGTGCCCTGGACCTTCCAAAGTTACTGATTATTATTTAAAATCTCATTGGGGTAGGGTTAACAGACAAAAATGACCCTAGCCAGGGCCAGCTTCATTCTGCCCCAAGATGCACCTGCTCCCTCACCTGAACTAAAAAGGAAGTAAAATATGTGATATTTAAGTGGCCAGGTCCTTTCGTCTGATGTCAGGAAAGCAATGAGAGCTCCTGTTTCTGCACTGCTGTTCCTGCTAAAGGGTCTCCATGTGTAAACCATTTAGTGGAATCAGTTCCCTGCTCCCTAAAAGCAAACAGAGCTGCAGGGGAGAGGCAGAAGCTGGCCAGTGGGACCCACTAATCCCCAGCAGAACACCAGGGGCTAACAGGGGAGGTAACTGTGTTTGAGGAAACTGACAGGATCTAGAGAGAAACCGAAGCTTAATACCTTGTCTGTCATTCCTCTGAAAAATTAGGAAACAGCAAAAGTAAGCAAATTGCTGCTTGAGTAGTGACTAAGGAAAAAAGGAAACTTGGGGCCTACTGCATTGTTCTAAGGCAGCCCTTGGATCCCAAGCTGGGCTTGGTACCAAGCCAGACAGAGGCAGATACGTCTGTGGAAATGGCTAATGTAGTAATAATTCAGAATAATGTTACACCCTTAGACAGATTCAAAGTGGCATTTTAAGTAGCTATTCAGTTAGCAGAGCCTGCCAGCTGACAAACGTAACCCTAAGAGAAGGCAGACCATGAGCATGTAAATATTTTAATTAAAGTTGAATATGGAACTGTGTGTTTAATATTGAATTTGGGACTACTATCACCCACTGCTTTAATCTTAAGCTATGACACTGGTAAACACGAGCAGCTAGTGAGAATGTGATGGTTTGCTTTAAAACCAAAAAAAAAAAGCATTTTTGAAATCACCTGAGGCTAAGATTATTAACAATTCTAAGAGCAGTAACAGAAGTTATGAATGTTGGTTCACAATTCTAGAAAAATATTGTCTGTCTGTCCTTTGATTTTATGAGGCAATTTTGAAAACCATCAATCAAAGACCTGCACTGAATCTCCAGGTGTGAAAACAGGTATGACGGGAAATCCAGATGGTCACACCATCGGCAGAGTTTTTATATTTGTGATTGGTAGAGAGAAGGAGGCCTGTGTTTGAAGTACAACAGATGGGAAATGCCAACTTCATCACTTAAAGTATTATCCTCCCTCCCACCCCACAATCTGGAAAAGAGTGATAATGTTGCTGTTTAAAGACAGCAGTCCTTTTCTAGATGAGGGGCGACTTAACAGACCCCTTTAATTATCCTTCCACACCTCTTTGGGTTAAGACGTAACCATCACTATCTCCATGAGTTAATAAGAGGAGTGACCGCCAATCATTAAAAAATAGCAATCTTACTAGAAATTGGAAAAATTATGTACACATTTGACAATTCTGAAAGGCAAAATGGAGAAAATATTTTTCAATGATGAGTGAAGAGGCAACAAAATGTGTGTGCAAACTAACAGACGTGAGTGAGTGCGTGCACACCTAGCATATTTACATTTTTACGTAGCAGGAAAAAAATGATACTTTGAAATGATTAAACATCTTAATTTTGGAAAATACTGCACGCTTAAGCCATCTCATTGGTGGCTCAACCATCTCCGCCCACCCCCTTGCCTCAGGCAGGTAGAGGCAAAGACGAGAGTTATTTAAGGTCATGCAGCCAATTAGGGAGAGAGAGAGAGAGAGGAACACAATATCATCAAACATCTTACATTCTCTTTAAGAATCCGGTCCAAGGGCTTCCCTAGTGGCGCAGTGGTTAAGAATTCGCCTGCCAATACAGGGGACATGGGTTCGAGCCCTGGTCTGGGAAGATCCCACATGCTGCGGAGCCTGTGCGCCACAACTACTGAAGCCCACGTGCCACAACTACTGAGCTTGTGCTCTAGAGCCCGTGAGCCACAACTACTGAGCCCACGTGCCACAACTACTGAAGCCCACGCACCTAGAGCCCGTGCTCCGCAACAAGAAAAGCCACCGCAATGAGAAGCCCGTGCACCACAACAAAGAGTAGCCCCTGCTCACCACAACTAGAGAAAGCCTGCGTGCAGCAACTAAGACCCAAAGCAGCCAAAAATAAATAAATAAATTTATTAAAAAAAAAAAAAAAAAAAAAAAGAATCCAGTCCAAGACATCAACCAATCTTAGAAGTTCCTTTTGTCTATCTTGAAGTTCTGACCCATGTTTGTCCCAACTTAGATTACTCCTAAAAGAGAGAAAAAAAAACGACCCCACCCATGAAGCAGCTGAATTAAAAGAAAACATAAATTGACCTTTAAAAATATTTTGAATTAAAATTCTTTGGCAATGGATGATATAAATATAAGACTGGCTAGTGCTCAAAATTGTTTATAATTTTTCTTTATTTCACTTCAAATAATAATTTATTTATCTCAAAATGAAACCACAGTTATTTGTAAAGATGATGCTTTCTGGCTCTTGATTTGGGAGTATTTGCCAGAAAACAACTGAGGTATATACACTAAGTTAACAAACCCATCCACATACCCGGTGAATGTAGCCAGGAGCAGGCTGTGTCTCTACAGTCGATTTCAGCTAAACTGCTCCTTTTCTAAGGAAAAATCTGCACCACTTTCATTTCAGTAGGGTTTGTTTGTTTGTTTGTTTTTAACTTAAATCAAAGGATGACAAAGAATTAATAGCCTCATTAGATTGTTTGAAAAATCTTACAAAATAACAAAAAGATAAACAACGTATATGAACAATGATTTTAAAATTATAAATAAGTGATTCTTAAATGACCAACAGTTATACAAAAGAATGTTTAACTTCATTAAGAACCTAAGGAGTCAAAATTACAAGTATGAGATACCATTTTTCACTTGTCAAACTGGAAAAAAAATTTTAAATAATATCTAATGTTGGGGAATGTATATAAAAATAAGTACAATGGCATACACTGCTAGTATAAATTGATTCAACTTTTCCGAAGGAATATATGTGTACGTGTGGGTTTTAAAGCCTTAAAAGAGTACGTTTTCTTAGAGCAACTAGATATCTAGAAATTTATCTAAGAAATCATCATAGATGTGCCCAAAGATATAGCTACAAGGATGTTCATTACGGAGCTACACACACTGTCAAAAACTTGGGTTCAGCCCAGATGTCCGACAATAGAGAACTGCTTCAAATTTTATAAAACAGTCATATGACAGAACACTGTGCAGAGGGAGAAGAATATTTAATGTTCATAATGCATTAAAAGATTTCAACACTACTTATTACACTATTTCACAGTTTTGTCTTCCATACCAAAAATAATAGAAAACATATCATGCTATCTGTGGTTATCTCTGGGAACTGGAATTATTGTTATTTTTATTTTATTCTCATTGTTTACCTGTCTCTTCTATAATGTTCTTGTTACTACTTTTTTAAAACACTTGTTTGAGATATAATTCACATATCATACAATTATGATTTTACTTCTATAATTAAGAAAAAAGCCATAAAATTATTCTTACCAACTGAGTTAAAGCTTTGGCAGGCAAACATTTCATTAATATTCCATCTCAATTATTTCGACATTGAGTTCCTGTCCCACATTTTGTACAGCACATTGTATCTTAGTGCATCTTTACCTTCACACAGGGTCTTCCGGCCAAGTGGACCTCACTACAGATGGACAGCTAATAACCCGTTCCTGTCACAGTGCGAGTAATTAAATCTTGTTGGGGTCTTTGCTCCCTCTTATGAGAAATTACACTGTGAATAAGACAGCAGAAACAGCCTTATTCTGAAGCCCTAGATATATGTCATGTCGCTCTTTCCGACACGCTGTGGGTCTTCATAGAATCCCCAGCATGACTTGTACCAAGAGAGACAGAATACAACACCCATCGTCCTCCATTACTCTCCTCATTACATCAAGGATTAACAACCACGCAAGAGGTGCAAAACTCGGGCAGCCGTGGACACATGCGAATAATGTGATTCTAATATTTATTTCATCGTCCATTAACACACAAAAACTACCTTCGCAAATGTAAATAAAATCTGCATTCACAGACACCTAAGATATTGGTCAATTCCTCACTGAAAGGACCTAAGTGATGCTGGGAACATTGAAGAGGGGAGTTTTGGGGCAGTTTGCAAGCTTTTGGTTGCCAGGGGACACTTACCATCGGTGGGTCAAGGACATTGCATGCTGCCGGATGGACCACAGAAAGAGCCAAAGTGCTGAAAACAAGGGTCAGTACAAGGGTTTGAATGAAAGTGAAATCACGCTGACCCAGAAATGCAAATCAATGTGCCTTAGCTCTCTGTAGAACTCGTGGGTGCCAGAACACCCTATTCTTTCTTCAGATTACCTAGCGTCCCAAGAGAGCTGCAGTGATTAGAGAAAAGAGATGAAATGCGGAGGGAAGCAGCAAGCAGCGGCGGAATCTAATTTTATTTGAGAAGCATCTCCACAATTTATAGTGGACTTCTCACAGGAAAAAAGAAAAGGCCAGTTTTGAAGTTTATTTCCCATTCTTTATATTGCTTTTACTACCTTAGTAGTAGTTCAGATTCAAAGCTCAAAATCGGAGGTGATTTTTAAACTGAACCTTAACCAATCATAAAAGTAAGGGGACACAGGCTTACACATTTATAATTCTCAACTGCATTTGTTCTACCAAGTTGCAAGCGTGCAAGAAGCATCTGGCTGCTGGTAGAAAGCTTCCTGAAATATAAATTTCAGGTAAATAACGTGGTTCTCATCTCTAATGGAATTAGGAGGGAGAGAGAGGAAGGGATAGACGGAGGAAGGGAGAAAAGAAGTAGGGAAGAGAAGAGATATAGATGATAAGTTAAAGAAGAAATAAGTGCAGATTTACAAGAAAAAGAACAGAAACAAGATCAGAGAGGGACTCATAGTGAGGGGGAAGACATGGAACAAGGTAAGGCAAGGACAGATAGCAAAGGGGTTACAAACATGGATCGATAGCCAAATGGCCTAGGCTTGAACCTAGACTCCATACTTGATTTCTGGGTGACTTGGCAAGTTACTTAACCTCCTGAAGGCTTGTTGAGAGAGATTAATTTCGAGAATGTATGCAAAGTACCTGGAATGGGGCTGGAGCTCAGGGAATCTTCAATGACCACAAGCTCAATCGACAGCCCCTTCCTGTCCCAGAGGGAGGAGTGAGCCGGACTCCCAACCTCGACCTTCCTCTGTCCCCACACCTGAGGTCATTCAATCACCACCATTTGGGGCTCTGGCCACATCCTAAAGACAGGAGACACTGAACTTTTTTTTTCTTTTTTTCTTTTTGGCCGCGCCAGGCAGCATGCAGGAACTTAGTTCCCCAACCAGGGATCGAATCAATGCTCCCTGCAGCAGAAGCATGGCGTCTCAACCACTGGACCGCCAGGGAAGTCCCGGGGGACATTGAACTTTTAAGTTCAAATCTCCCTTCTGTCACTTGCCAGTGGTTAGTGCATTATGCAACAAGTATTTGTTACGCAACAAATACTCATCAACTGTTTGCTCCCTTCAGGTTCTGCACTAAGATCTGGTGAATGAAAAACAGACATGGTCCCTGCCCTCACGCAGCTTACGGGACTCATGAGAGAGCCAAGACGGTAATCCAATAATGAAGCAAGTAAATATAAAAAATAAAACACTATGAAGGAAGAAGCACACGATGCCAAAAAGTACACAGAAGTCCCTTGAGGAAAGACACTGTTGAGCTGAGCTCCGTCAGCTGAGTGGGCATCAACCTAGACTCTGAAAGGGAAGAAGAACATTCCAGGCTGAGGGACCAGCTGGTTGGATGGAGGCCCAGAAAATGAGGAGAGACTGGGCGGTCACACGGGCCAGGCCAGGAGGGCCACAGTGAGCCTGGTTAAGGACTCTGGTCTCTAAGAGTGAACAGAAAAATCACTGGAGGATTTTTTTTTTTTTTTTTAACTTTGGGTTTATTTATTTATTTATTTGTTTATGGCTGTGTTGGGTCTTCGTTTCTGTGCGAGGGCTTTCTCTAGTTGTGGCAAGCGGGGGCCACTCTTCATCGCGGTGCGCGGGCCTCTCACTATCGCGGCCTCTCTTGTTGCGGAGCACAGGCTCCAGACGCGCAGGCTCAGTAATTGTGGCTCACGGGCCTAGTTGCTCCGCGGCATGTGGGATCTTCCCAGACCGGGGCTCGAACCCGTGTCCCCTGCATTGGCAGGCTGATTCTCAACCGCTGCGCCACCAGGGAAGCCCCCACTGGAGGATTTTTAATCAGGAAAATCATGTGGTCATATGTGACTTTGAGAAGACCACTTCAGCTTAGTATTAGGACAGATTTGAAGAGGGCAAGGGAGACTACGGAGGGCAGATGGCAGCTGGGCTGGGAACGGAAGCCTGGCAGGGAGTCTACAGATGGGTGGATGTTACCCTCCGCAGGACTCAGAAGTTGGATATAGAAGGAGGATTTCTCGCTGGAGGAAGTGGATGCTAAAATTTTCACTCACCAGACAGGGAGCGCTGGGAGAACGCCAACTTGGGGAGGCTCGCTCACAGGTTTGGCTTCCAACATGTTTACCCTGTGGGGCTTTGGGGAAGCATTACCCCATGGAAGCCTCGGAATCCTTGTGAGGATTAAAATGAGATCATGTGCCTGAATGCCTGGCACAGGGCAGATGCTCAGGAAATGGTAGCTAGTGTGTAACTGGGACTTCAGATGAGAGATACTGAAGCAGCTCTGCCTCAGCCCTTCCACAGAGGGAAGGCCTTTGACTTCACAGTTCAGATGGCATCTTTCTTGAAACAATATAAGATCCACACATAAAAGATCTTAAAGCAAAGTGTCTCATTTGAGCACAAAGTAAATCAGGATCCTTGGATCACGCTGGGGAGGAATTCACATTTATTTAAAAGGAGATTCCTTTATCTGCCCTTTTAAAAAAAGTTATTAAGAGAAGTCAAGTTCTGACACTTGTATACGTGGTACTTTCTCTTTTTCACCTCTTGCCCAGGGAAACCTGCATCTGATGGTCCAATTTATGAACTTTTAGGATAAATGTATAATATATGTTTAACAAATTATTTATTAAGCACCGCCTTTAAGTAATAAGTTATGCAATATAAAGACAAATGAAACCCATTCCTTGTTCTTAAGGAGTTTGAGGTTTGGTAGGAGTCACACGTACCCACTGCAATGCCAAGAGGAAGTGCATGATAACAAATAGTGAGAAGCAAAACTCTCAAGTCTGGAAAGAGTAGATCCTAAGTTTCAAATCGGAAACTGATGTATAAGTGCTGCTTTCAAATGTTAAGCCAGTCCCATGGTTTGGTGGTGAAGGTACCATTTAAGCTTGGGGTATGGAAAAACAGCTGGATGGATTCTATCTCAACCCCATGACAGAACAGAAGACAAAGCTACTATCGGGTCTAAATATAATAAACACAGACAGCCAAAAATCATAATTAAATTGAATTTTTTGGGGGTGGGAGGAGATCTGAAGTGCTAAGTCTAAGAAAAAGAGTATTTGCTAAAGTGAAAGTTCTATTAACATCAAATTAGAGAACTATTTGTACAGCCAGGGAAGTGATGGATATCATGTCACATGGTTGACACCCATGGTTTTTCCTCGTAAAAGGAACTTGAAAAAACTCCACAAATTTCTGCCCAGCACTAGGTCTGCTACCCACCTTCCAGTGTCAGCTCTCTAAAGAACAGCAAACTCCAGCAGCCAGCTTACCCGATATGTTCATGCACTTTGTATAATGTCTTCTGAAATTTACATTAAAACTCGTTCCTCAGTAGTGATCTTTCTTTTCATCTGTACAGCAACTTAAACATGTCATTTATTTTCTGTCTGCCATGAGATTGGGAAACTAGGCATTATTAAACATAAAGCAAAGCTTAACTCCAGGAGTTTCCAAAATCAAACTATCCCTAGAACATCTTTACAATAGAAAACTTTGAGAGTAAATTCTAGAGAGTCCACTTTCTAGATGGTCTCATCCTCCAGTAACTGAATTAAAGCCTGAATATTCACTGAATTGCTGGACATCAGAGTCTAGCCTTTAGCTAATAGGTTTGGTCAGCTAGTCTGCTGAGTTAATCCAAAATAAGTTATTGGTTTATGCTTCCCCTTCTAGCAGGCTGGTTGCCATTAAGCAGAAAAAGTAATTCCATTAATGGAAAAATCAGTGTCCAGCACATTGTCTAAGACCTGACTCAAATGTCACCTCCATCACTACCTCCCTGATCTTTATACACGGCTTGTTTGGAGTCTCTGTCACACTGGATGAAAAATTTTTTCTAGTGCCCATCTGCTCTTCAACATGGTGATTTCCTCAAGGGCAAGGACAGGTGCATACACGTTTTTTTTTATAAATTTCTTTATTTATTTTTATTATTTATTTTTGGCTGTGTTGGGTCTTGTTGCTGCGTGTGGGCTTTCTCTAGTTGCAGCGAGCGGGGGCTACTCTTCGTTGCGGTGCGTGGGCTTCTCATTGTGGTGGCTTCTCCTGTTGCGGAGCAGGGGCTCTAGGCGCGCAGGCTTCAGTAGTTGTGGCACGTGGGCTCAGTAGTTGTGGCTCGCGGTCTCTAGAGCACAGGCTCAGTAGTTGTGACGCACAGGCTTAGTTGCTCTGTGGCATGTGGGATCTTCCTGGACCAGGGCTCGGACCCGTGTCCCCTGCATTGGCAGGCGGACTCTTAACCACTGTGCCACCAGGGAAGTCCTGGGGCATATGCATTTTTGTGACATAATGCCTGGCACATAGTAGGCATAGTCAGACAGGGAGAAAAAATCAGAAATACATTCAGAGAGACAAGTGGCCCAGAGAAATAATGAAATCACACCCTCCCTGGTCATACACAGAGAGGCAATGAAAGCCACTGGAGTTATGGTGCCACGTCCAGGAGGCTGTGGGAGAAGCTGGATGCCAACCAAGGACCCAGGCATGAGAGCCTGTCCTTGTTGCACGCAGCCCGTTGCCCCTCTTTGAAGGGGATTCTGCCTTGCTATTTCCCCTTGGGTCTGGCTCACTGGTCAAGAGGATGGAACAATTCCAGAAGCTGGGCGTGTTGTCTGAGGCAAGTCCCAGGCTCCCACCCAAGTAATACCTACATGGCTAGGGTTTGAGGACCTTGCTGTTGGTTTTTGTTTGTTGAGTTTTAATGGAGAGTGGAAGGGAAGGGTCTTAACGGCAAAGGTGCCTGTGAATGAACAATGCAGTCTCTGCGTGGGCCACATGCTTCAGCAGTAAATCTAGTTGCACAACCCCCTGGAGATACACCATGAAGCTGCACCACCCCCATTAGAAAAGCCTTTATCAAAGCAGGAAGGGGGGCTGTAAATTCTATACCCAAACAGGAGTTCAGATGAAAATCTTATATCTTTCGACTTAGAGGCTTTTCAAAGGAAATGTGCATCTTTCTAAACTCTCCTGAGAGTTGTTTTTATAAACATGATTTTTAAAGCAATCTTTTAGATTAGACATGGATAAATAGCACCAGAAATGTTACATACAATGTTTTGATTTCTAACTTCAGTCTTCATGTTAGTAAACTTAAGTTCTTAATTCTATGAGCAGATACTCTTGAGACACTTTTCTTCATTTTTAAAATCAGGAATCACCAAATTTTAGAGCTCAAAGGGACCTCATCAGTCATGTGGTCCAATATACACACCTGGACTCTCAATCTGCTATGCAAGAGCAGAAAGAATCACATTTTACCCTGTCAAGAGCCAACTTTTGTACTGACACGGATCCAATGAACAGGATTAGGTTACAGATTACTGAAGACAGTATTCCCCAAACGTGTTTCATATAAAATTAGAGACTTCTGAGATAATTTTTAAAAAAGATTCTGTGATCAAATAAGTTTTACAAGTACAGGGCTAAACACAGTTTTTAAAGTTCTTTTTGTTTTGATTCTAAACTGTCAGACTTCTCAGAGCCTTTAAGATACCAATACGTACATCATGAATATCCAAGAAGGAGGTAAAGTATGCAATGTGAACGACCCCAAAACTCCTCTTCCTCCCAGGAAATATCCATAGTGTCAGAGGAGGCCAGTGATCAGTAGAACACAGCTTAGAAAAACTGCCTACAAAGTTTTCAGCTGTAATGAACATCTGTAATTTGTAGTAGCTATTGGCTTTTATTCACAGAGATAGAATGTAAATTTGTTCTTGAGCTTCCTAGTGGCCAATGCAAAAAGCATTGATCCCAGGATCAATGATCACATGAAAAGTTCAGGGCATTCATCAGATGAAAACAATTGTCTCAGAAGCACCAGCTATTCCCAGTACTTAGACCTGAAAAGATACGGTCCCTCAAGTGTCCTCATAAAAAGGATCAGGATGACATCCTCAGCAACACCCCCTTCAGTGCATAAAAAAAGTTTTACAGGCAATCTTATAACATCCTTTTCTGGAAACTGATGGCATATTGCCACAGTGCAGTTCAGTAGAGGCAGCTTTATAAGAAGTCATACCATATTCATTTATTGACTAATTTAACCCAAGACTCTAGACCCACCCTGTCACTAACCAACTATGCCTGTCTCCAAGGGTGAATCATTTGCCTACTCTGGGCTTGAACTTGATGGCCCCTGAAGTCCAGCTTTAAAGTTCTGGAAGTCTACAGAGTTTATTACTGCATCTTTCAGAAAAGCATCAAGCTTTCAATCTCCTTTGAAAGCGTGAATTCATCCTCGTAGGTATTTGTACCTTAAGTAGCTTACGCTCATAGGGGATGTGTTTAACACAACTCTAAAACCTTAAACCATGATAATGATCAGACACATGGTAATGTGTCAGCAATTTGGAAGAGCCAAAAGGAAAAGGGAGAAACTAAGAATAGAAGTGGGAGAATACCAAAAATAATTTTATCTACTTGAGCATTTTGCTTTAAATCCTTAGTTTCTTTAGGAGACTGTAATAATGATGGAAATAATACTCATAATAATTTGCTCTAAATCAGCCTATAGTTTTTTAGGAAATAATAATAACAGTAGGAGTAATAGAAGCAGCAGCAGCAAGCACTTACTTGGTGCTTCCTATATATGAGGCCTTATTATGTGTTATACATAATTACTCTTTAAATGCTTACAGTGACACAAAGAGGGAGATACTTTCTTATTCTATGTCACAAATGAGGAAACCGTGACTCTGAGGGGTTGAATAACTTGCCTAAAATCCTGTGAGTAGGGGCAGCAGATCCAGAACTGGAGCCACCTCTGGAGTTGAGGTTTGACCACCACACGCGGCTGCCCCTGGCACCTGCAGTGAGAGATGCTGCCTGCCTGCAAGGTGGCATCGCTCTAGCTATGGCCTGGATAGTAGACAGAGCATCTTCCTCTCAAAATAAGACTTCGTTGAAGAAAAGATGATCTAAGAAAAGCAGATCCATAAATGCGGAGAATAATAAAGGTTTTAACGACTGACGATTGTTACCCAGATATCAATACAACAGAAAAGCAATGCTGCAGTTCTCTTGAAAATCAGAAGGTGGTTTCCGCTGCGACGAGACAGTGATCATTAAATCCTTTGGGAAAACTTGACCAAACAGACCACCCTAAAAAGCAACAGAGTTCAGATTGCAAGGGGCAGTGGAGGGCGGGGGCAAACCCCCCCGGGGAAGGAAGGCAGGCCCTGGTCCCACTCAGACATGCAGCTTCAGCGCAGACCCCAGGTCCCCAGGCTGCCTCCCTCCCGGTTAATATGAAATACTACGGGCTTTGCCTGACACCTCCTCTTCCGGCCAGCCCTGCCCTCCCTGCACCCATTTTCCTGTTTGCCGGAGATGGAGGAGAGGAGCGCATTCTAGATAGTCTAGCGCCACTCCAAAAGATAATCACAGGCTGTCATCACACATCCAGGACTCACGTCTCTGACTTCTAATTACCTTTCATCTGAGGATCTCAGAGCACTTTTCAAACAGTAATGAATCATCCCTTCTTACGTATTTTCCCCCTAAGAGCTGAAAGTAGAAACACAGCAATTCTGTCTTACTCTGTAAACTACCACCACCATTTCTCTTGAAACCCTTAACACACACACACACACACCCCCACACACACACACACATGCACACACATGCAGATGCAGAGAGAGAGAGACTTTATTAAATGGTGACAAAGCCGTGGAATTCTTCACATCCTGCCCTGTGCTCACAGCAGGGCGGGGCCCATTTTATCTGTACACTATAAGCGTTAATAATGACGTCAAGTTTTCCTGCACATCATTAATCAAAGGAGAATCCATTTCCTTCTGTGAAGTTGCCTATCTCCTTTTATTAACCTATCTCCTCTGAGACACCCCATATCCTGACTTCACAAAAGTACTCTTTTCTCATCTCCTAAGCCCATTTTGTGGTCCTGAAATGCGGCACTGCTTCCATAAAGAACTGTTCATTTTAGAATTGGGTGAATTGGTTCTTCAAAGTTGGCTACTTTCAAAATCAGTGCAACTTGCTTGGCCCTGGAGAGTGAACTACAAGCTCATGGTCACTGTCTTAATGGATACGGACAATCTAAGAGGCTAAGTTTTAAATGAACTTTTGCTTAGCTTGTGCTACCTCTCTGGTTTCTCTCCCACCTGGAGTGTTGAGTCAAAACAAGACCTTGGAGAAACCAGGGGCTGCTCCTGTCTCAATATTCGCTGTGGCTTCTTTCTAGGAGACACACCCCCAAATCCAACATCGAGCCCCAGAGGCTCCACCCGGCCTGAAGGGCAGCTCCAGTGCATTTCGAGGTGGTCCCTGAGAGACGGAGCTGTGTTTCCTATGAGGCAGACCAAGGGCCAGGAAAGCCCCTTGAGGCCCATGACTTCACATCACCCTTCTCAAGAGACCGTTATATAGCTTGTTGTTCTTACAGTGAACAGAATATTCTGGAAAGCAGATTTCAACTCCTTCAGGTGTGATCTGTACGATTTAAAATCTCATCTGTATTTCACAGCTCCCTTTCTAGGAAAGTCATGGTTTAATGTCATTCCTACCCTGTTTTCGGCATCATATTAGAACCCCTGCCTTCAACTTTTCAGGGAAGGGGAGTGGGACTTTGAGACCTTGCCCAGCCTGACTTTATTCTTCTGGATATCCCTCCACCCATCTGGATATGCATTATGTCTCATTGTTTTTCCTTCCTTCATTCATCCTACTAACATAGTACTAACCTAGTGCGTACCAGGCTTCAGGCTGGAGACAAAGTAATGAACAAAGTAAACACAGGCCCTGCCCTCTTGAAGCTACAGTCTGGAGGGCAGACAAATAGTAAACAATCAGGCAAATAGCTGCATGATTGCAGAGTTGTGATACGTGATTTCTGGAAAAGTACAGGATGCCATGAAGGAGCATGACAGGCAGACCTAGTGCAGGATGTTGTGCAAGAGCATTTGTCAGCCCATCTGTTGTGAGTAGTAGCCCCCATGGGTGTGGGCCACAGCCAGAGTGTGCTTCTCCTCGCCTTCCCTGTCTGGTGAGGATTCCTTAAAAGACAAGCAGCTGTCATTCAGGGTTTGCCTCAGAGAGAAATCTCACTTGGCATCCTTGTTTGCTTTGAGACGCAAAGAGCTAGAGGAGTCTGCAAGAAGCAGGATCACCTGTCACACAGCTCCTGGGCTGCACACGCGGCTAGTTAATGACAGATCCCGAATCTTCTAAGTAAGATTTCTAATTTGGTGGAAGAAAATGCGAGCAACTGTGGATCTTCCAGAGCACCTGTCATCACGTCTCTCCCATTTCTGCGATATAGGGGTGGGGAGTGGGAGGTACAAACTACTGGGTGTAAGACAGGCGCAAGGATGTATCGTACAACACGGGCAATGTAGCCAACATTTTGTAATAACTGTAAATGGAGTGTAACCTGTAAACCTGTACAAAAAATAAAAATTTTAAAAAGAAAAAAGGACACTGGCAGATGGATTTCATCTCTCCCCAAGAACTCTCCTCAGGAAGCATAAATTCCCCTAATTAATCCCAGACTTTCTAGCTTTGCCTTGTGATGGTGGGCGCTGGCCCGAATGGGAACCCTAGGCCCGCGTACGATGCCTGGGTGTGGCTCACAGGAGTTCACCGGGGGTTCCTAGAGGCCTTCACGGGGACAGGGGCCCTAAAGCAGACCCACCGCACTGCCCGTGAGGAAGCTGTGCAGGGGCTTGACCCCCAGGAACGTGTACAACATGAGGTTTAAAGGGGAGGCTCTAGAATCAGACAGGCTTTAGTATGTATCCCAACTCCACCACTGGTTAGCTGTGTGACTCTGGGAATGTTATTTAACCTCTTTGGGCCTCAGTTTCCTCATTCATAAACCTCATGTTCTATGTGTATAGGTTAAATGAGATAATGTATATAAAATGATTAGCAAAGTGCCCAACACAAAGTAAACACTCAATGTTTACTAACAAATATATATGTATATACGTATGTGTGTATACATATTATATATACATGTATATATTATATATTAGCCAAAAAAGTATACATATATAAAATAGCAATGACTTATATGTCAGGTACTGAGTCATATGGTTATTAAGTGACAGAGCAATTTGCTACTCGGAACCTATATGGTCTGGCTCCGGCAGCTTAAACATTCTGCTACAAATAGCGAAAAAAGGAGAGGGGATGGCAGAGGAAAAAGAGAAGGGGAAGAATAAAAGGGAGGAGGAGGAAGAGAGGGAATAAAGATAATATAAAATCTAGGGACCTCCCTGGCGGTTCAGTGGTTAAGACTCAGCGCTTCCACTGCAAGGGGCGCGGATTCAATCCCTGGTCAGGGAACTAAGATCCCGCAGGCCACGTGGCACGGCCAAAAAGTAAATAAATAGAATAAATCTAATGCAATATTTTTTCAAAGTCAAAATTAATGCAAAACATCCATGATGAGCAAGATTTCACACTGTTAAGCGAAGACATGATTAGTGTCACTGATTCTTCCTTTTGCCTAAGGCTCCAATGTGGTTTGATACAACTCTGAAAGCCACACTCCTTCTCAGAAAAGTGTGCTGGTTTGCTTGTTCTTCCTGAGGTTTGCGAATCGTCGGGCCCCGAGTGAGTGAATGAGGCTGGCTTGCGGCGGCTACTTCCTCCTTACGGGAACTAGCCCGGAGTTTCCTGGCTCTCGGGTGGAGGTTTGTCATGCTCTTTGGGACCTGAGCTCTGTGCAGCTCTTCCCAACTCCACGTTAAGGACGCCACCTTGGTTGGTTGATATCAAATATGGTGAGAACATTTACAGCAGGGAAATTGGCAAAGTTGATGGTGGTTTACCAGCATCTACCTACCGGAAGGCTTGTCAACTCTCTGTTTGGGAACGAACATCATTGGGGAGGGTACAGTTTTAGAGTTGGCTGTGCTGCAGGGTACAACTGACATCTGAGGCCAGATGACTCTTTGCCGTGGGGGGGGGGGCGGCTGTCACGTGCATTGTGGGATGTTTAGCAGCATCGTTGACCTTAGATGCCACTAGCACCATCCCTCCCCTCAATGGTGACAACCCAAAGTGACCAAACATTGTCAAATGTCCGGGTAGTAGGGGGGCAACTGCTTTTTTGAGAACCAACAGGGACCAAAGGGGACAGCCACAGGCTGAAGAAGCCCAGATACTGGGGAAGGGTTCCTTCCAGCCCTTTCCCAGCAGGAAGAGGCAGCAGTTAGAAAGAGTTTCCTGGCTCTCGGGTGGAGGTTTGTCATGCTCTTTGGGACCTGAGGAATGGCCTCCTCAGACAAACAAACATCTGGTTAGTATGAGGGGTAATCCAAGTTATGATTAGAAACAGATTACTTTTGTTTGGCCAAGAACAAAACCACACACACAAATCCCTAATCACTTTCCAGGAAGAGGCCTCTCTTCCACAGGGATTGGGGACAACAGCCTTTTCTTGAACTTTTAATCTTTTCACGTATTTCTAGATCCCTGTGCTTCTCCCTGAGGCATTAGCCTGGAGGCAGTTTCCAGCCAAACTCAGACTCTCTGAACACCCTCCACTGACACTGTGGCCAGGGTGTGTCAGCAAAAGCTGGTCACCTGCAACCGGGGGACCCTGAAAGGTTCTAGTCACCAGGGTTTGGAATAAAATATGAAGTGAAATCATCTTCGGTACAGAATTAAAACTTTTTTAAAAACTAGTTTACCACCTTTTAAAAGGCTGGCCAGTGCTGCTTCTAGAAAACCCCAAACGGTGGGTGATGCTGCGGGAGGGCCTGGAGGTCCCTGGAGACCCCGGGGACCCTGGAATGGGAGGCCAAGGCAGCTGCCTCTGATGCCGTCCCTAAGACCCACAGCTGTCTCGCCCTTGACCTCTGGAAAGAGACCACATTCACCAAGTCTCCCTATCAGGAATTCACTGACCATCTTGTAAAGACCCACACCAGAGCCTCTGTGCAGACTCCACAGAGTTTTATACAAGAAAAATAAAGTAAATTAAGCCTATTATATTTTGTGGTTTTCTTTTTTTAGCTGGCCACCAATTTTTACGCACTCCCTGCTATGAGTTTCTCTCTCCCTTTCTCTCTCTCTCTCTCTCTCTCTCACACACACACACACACACACACACACACACACACACACACACACACTCTCTCTCTCTCTCTCTCTCTCTCTCTCTCTCTCTCTCTCATCTCAGCAGCAGCTGTAGCCAGACAGTATCTTCATCCCGGATGCCTTCTTGGTTTCCAGTGCACAGCTGTTGAATTGGCCCTCACTCACCCTCTCCAGCTGTTGTTTGCAGAATGAGAAGCTGGACAACTGAGGGAGAAGAGGCGAAGCTATGCTACGTAAAGGAGGATGGGGTTAACCTACTCCTTTCTTGGAATCTCAGGGATCCAAGGACTGTGTTGTGGGGATCAAGACCAGCCATTCAAGCCCCAGAAAACACCCGTCCACCTGTCTTCAACCATGCAGCCGGAAACCCAAGCCCTTCTTTAGGTGGCGGAGGAAGCTAAACAATGTGTCATTTCAACTAGGACGCTGTGATGACAACTCCCAAATCTTCATCTTCAGCCCTGACTACATTCTTGAGCTCCAGATCTGAAGTTCCAGTGTCAGGTCCCAGTGAACATCCTGCCAGCCCCTCAAATGCACTGTGATCTCCATGAAGATCCCCATTCCCAGCCTAGTGGACCCTCCTCCTGGGTTCCCCATCTCAGTGGCATCCTCTCTCCAACCCCCTGTCCCCAGTATGCCCAGGCTGGAAACCTCGGGTCACCTTCAAAGCCCTCTTCTTCTCCATTCCCACATCCCTTCTATCTCTCAGATGTGCCCCTTACATTCATTTCTACAGAAACGATTATCTCTCACCTAAATCACTGCACTACTCTGACCGCTGCTCACCCTGTCTCATTTCTGTCCTTAACTAGACACTGTTTTCTAAAAACAGCTCAAACTTTGTCCCCTGCTTATAAAACACCAGTGGCTCTCCTTGACCTATGATGCTCCTGAACAAGATTTTCAAGGATCACCATGGTTTACCTACCACCCCACTTTTCTCATCTGTCCTTGGGTAATAGGGAAGAACCTTTTGTATTCTATTACAAGTTAATCACTAAAGGGATGTTGCCTATAAGCTTCAATTATACATAATGGCCCATCTCTGGGAGCCCTGCTTCCCAGGTAATGAGCACTAAGCTAAAATACCTTTGTTTAGCTCACAGGAAACATCCTGACCAGGCCCACCTGTGAATGACTGCAGGGAGGAAATTAACACATCCCTCTGGAGGCTGATGGCAACCAGGAAGTGTTTGACTTTACTCCCTCCCCTTTTAGTATAAAAGGAGCCTGAATTCTAACTCAGGCAAGATGGTTCTTTAGGGCACGAGCGCACCATTTTCCTGGTTAGCTGGCTTTCTGAATAAAGTCGTTATTCCTGGCCCCAACAATTTGTCTCTCGATTATTGGCCTGTCGTGCAGCAAGCAGCATGACCTTAGACTCAGGAACACTCGAATCCCTCCCAATCTTCCAGCCATTACAAACTCCTTGTCTCCCTAGAGCATGGCAAACACACCTGCTGTTGCTTGTACTACTTCCCCAGCATGGAATCTCTTTCACCCCTTTCTCTGATGATTAACCTTGAGCCCCGGATCAAAGGTTGCCTTCTCACCTGGAAAACCTGTTTCCTCTTCATTCCCATGATTCTTTGAGATACAGATATAAATATAGATATAGATTATTTTTTAAGAGTAGTTTATGTCTCATGTCATATTATGCCTTAGCCAGTCCACCCCCGCCCCCCATCATTCTATACATCAGAATACTGAGGCACAATATCCGCATTTACTAGTAAATTGCTCAGGGAATAGTGGTTGAATTAAAACCAGTTCCTAGAAAGAACAGGCCAACTCACCGGGGGCAACTAGGATAAGATTAGCTTCACAAGGCAACATGGAAGGGGGGGAAGTGTACTGAAAGAGTAATACCAGAGAAAAATGTTGCAGGTGGGAGCCTTCATCTACAGAAAGAACCCTGACCAAGCAATGTCCCAATGCCTGCGCTGTAACAAAGAACAAACTGAACATGGCCTTGGGGTTAAGAGGTAAGAAACCAACCCTGGCAGTGAGCTCACTGGGCCAAGCATACACCACTGAGCCTTCCCCCTGAGATGTCCTTAAATGTGGTAAATCTTCCCTTGGTGCGGATCGCACATTTAAACTGAGGTTCTTTTACTTGAAATATGTTTAAAGAAAAAGCCTCAGGGGACTGCTGATGAGCGTAATTACAAGGAAAGCACACATCCTAAGCCAAAAGTTTCTTCGAAAACTTAAAAAAACATCAGCTCAATTGAAGTGACTAGAGAAGCTGAAACAATGGGGAAGACAACGAATTGTTATTTTTTAAACTCATATTCAAATCTTATTGTTGAGCACCTACCCTACTCACGGAAGCCACTGGATCTAATCGTTACATGTCACACAAGGTAGGAGGAGTTATCTTCATTTTAGAAATAAGGACACTGAGGTTCAGGAGAATGCATGTGAGTTTACTTATCTCTTAGCTAGCTGATAAGCTTCTGGAGGAGAGACCATGTAGAGTTGATCCGACAGTGTCTTCCACAGCGTCAAAGAATAGTATGAGTTCAATAGATACTTGCTGAGCCTGAGAATCAAGAATTCTCGCCCTTCTGAGGAAGACATGCCTTTGGTAATTTTAATACTCTCTGTAAACCAGAAATCATCTCCTCTCACCGCTGAACTGCCACGTGGAGGAGCCCCCAGACGCCCACCTCCCAGGAGCTTAACAGACGAGCGCCGCAGCGGCCGCGCTCCGAACTGCACTCTGCCGCTGCCAGGACACGCCTCCTACGGCGCTCCCAGCCAATGAGTGAGTGCGCTGTCCCGGGAGACGGGGTATTCCTCTGACCAATGATCTCCTCCATGGCCTGGCTGAACCTTACCCAGGCTGCAGGCACTGGAACGTATGGTATGGTCCTCCCCATCCTCCTTACATCCCTTCTTCTCTCTAGGATCAGACTTGCATCACAGTCTGATGAGTCTCTAGGCTTCCTCCAGCTCCCTCCACATTTTTTTTCATATGCCTTCCCCCTAATAAAACCTGGCACGTTTAATCTTGTCTTGATGTCTGCTTCTGGAGACTAATATACCCCAGTTTTTGCTTTAATAAATAACTGATAATCTTCATTCACTTCAGAATATTTAGTGAGCGCCTACTGTATACCAGGAATACAGTGGTGAACAAGAACAGCATTACTCATGCCCTTAAGGAGCTGGTGGATGAATCAAATAATTACAAAAATTAAGAGCACAGGGAACTATGATGAGATGTAACAGGGAGAACCTGACCTAATCTATGGGATTTAGAGAGAATCCCAAAGAAGAGTGATTTAAGATGAGACCTGAAGAATGAGGAAGAGTCGACCAGGCAAAGTGTGGAGTATTTCAGGCTGATGACACAGAAGGTGCAAAGGCCCTGAGGTGGTAGGAAGCTCAACAAACCAAAGGACACAGAGGCAGGGAATGCAGAGCAATGAGACTGAAGAGGAATGCAGTGCCCACCTCAGAAGGCCCTGTGGGACATCTTGGGAATTTGGGAAGATTATTTATCTTTCTAGAGTGAAAATTCTTTGAAAGCAAGTACCCTGTAGTGGCCCTCTTTGCCAGGTCTAGTATAACGCCTGGCACAAAGTAAATGTTCACTAAATATTTATTGAATCAAAGTACTAGATATCAATGAGGAAATAATTCAACGTTTGCATTATTATCCCTAACATCAAGGATGCAGCAAATTTGCCAAAAGCGTCAACCAGGAGAAGCTTCTGTGCCCCGTAAGCTGATAAGACCCATAACAATGAGGATAGTCATTATCAGGCATTGGTCTAATCCTTGGAGAGGATTAGAGAGACACCAAAGCAGCAGGCACTATAGTGGGTAGAAGTGTGCCCTGGATCAGGTTGCCTGGTTCAAATACTGGTGTTACCACCTACCTGGGTGGCCTTGAGCAAGTTTCCTAATGTCAACACATTTCAGTGTCCTCAGGGGTAAGGCAGAGCTGATCATACTACTCCATTGGAGTGCTGGTGGTGGGACAGTGAGAAATCACTATGTAAAGCCCTTAGAAGGCTGCCTGGGGCGTAGCATGTGTTCAATAAATGATACCAATTGTTAGTACTCAAAATGGTTCTCTCTGACGAGATAAGAAAACATTAGCAAGGAGATTTCCCAAACCTGGGTGAGTTGTCATAAACCGTCAGTCATCAGAACTGCGTGGGATCACTTCTGACGCAAGAGGCCAGCCTTGGTGACCAGCTGGGTGGGCTGAAGACCCTGGGGCCTGGCCAAGGGACAGGCCCAGACATGCATTTTACTCAAACTCTGAATCCCACGCTAGTATTTAAATCTGGATCTGAACATCAGACCAGATAGCACACCACTAATGTGTAGGTATATGCAATACACTCACAGGGCAGGCAGCACTGTAGAGAGGACACACAGCTTCCAGGCTTCCTGTTCTGGAGGGCAGAGGCTGTGCCTTTTGGCTTCATTTCAGAACAGCAAAAGGCAGCACCACGAGCAGATGCAGCTCAGTTCCTGCCTTTTGGGTTTGTTTTCCCACGTTGGACATTACAATCAGAGCCCAAGCTTGAAAGAAAATACTTTTGGAATCAACAGACGAAAGGAGGAAAAATACCTGGCTGCCACCCCGAGCATGGTGTCCCAGCTGGCTCCGGCTGTGTTGGAATGGGGCACGGTGGTTGGGATGTAATTGCCTGGGCAGAGATATGAGGTATGCTGGCCTACGTGCGCTGCAGCACACACCAGCGGGCCGGGAGGGACTCTGTTTAGTGAGTGTCCATCTGATAACAACCTGGATCCTTAAGATGCCAGCTGCCTGCCAAGCTGGACATGTCTGTACACTGGCACCCAGAGGTCCAGGAGACAGAACAAAGGACCTGTTATTGACTAGTCCTGTGTAAGCATGTCATCCGCACCAAAACAAGTCTTGAACCAGGCTGGCAGAGAGGCTGTATCCAGGCATCCCGAGTCTAGAACAGAGTCAAATTCTAAAAGGGCTCTCTGATGGCCGTTTCAATGTCAGTGGTTGAACCTGGGCCGTCTCATTAGGATTTGGCACTCGGGCTTATAACTTCCTAAGAGTACTCTTTTCTATGCCGCCCATTGTCACCAGGCCCTGGGATTGCTGGCTCTCTTTGTACGCTCTTCTTTAGGGCACAGCATCCCTCAAGGTCTGAAACCTTCCTTCTCCCCATTTCACTAGGACATAATATTAATTATGGCCAACACATATTTACTGCTTACCCTGGCCACTTACTGCTTGACATATATTTTACTCATCGCAACCCTATGAGATATGTACAATTATTTCCCCATTTAACCGATGAGTAAACTAAGGCACAGAGTGGTTAAATAATTTACCCAAAGTCACACAGCTAGAAAAATGGCAGAGCAGGGAAGCAAGTCCAGGTAGTTTGGATGCAGAGTCCCTGCTCCTATCCATTATGCTATATATTCTCCTTCTCCATGACCAATTTCTTACTGATAAGAAAATTTTTAAAGACATCCTATTCCAAGGCCTGTTTTTCCAGAATGAACTGCACTCCAGTGCAGAGCTAGGATTTTTATAACTTCCTATTTTGTGTATAGTAAAATTGGGAAATGCTGACAAATTAGGAGAGGCTAGGAAGGGAAGCTGAACTGCTCAAGAACTTGAGAGCAGTATTAATACTAAGAACTCTAGTGTTTTAGCCAAGTGAGTACTTGGGGAAAGTATCCCTCTTGGTACAAGCTATGTCTTGGAGTGTCTGGTTTAAGAGAGACGTAACTTAGCCCAGTCAGGGAAACTGGGTGCATAGTTAGGAAAAAGCAGCTACTGACTCACGGTTTGTTTATAGTACTGCTTCCCCACAGGGAGAAATGGCAGCCTTGCGGATCTTAGTTCTGCGTCCAAATTGGTGAGCCATTCCCAGGTATTAATCCCAGAAGGAACTCCTTGCAGCCATGAAAATGAAGGAAGGGATCAAACACTGCGAGCATGTACTCAGCGCTCCCAGAAAGCCTAGGACGTGGCTGTTATTTTCCCCATCTTGTAGATGAGGATACCGGGGCCCAGAGATCGTACAAACTTGTCCAACACAAGTCCTGGTAAATCCAGGACTCAAACCTTATCTGATTCCAAAGGAGGGAAGGACTCAGTGCCAGTGCAAGCCTCATTTTTCCAGGAGCCTTCCCTGATTCCTCAGACCCACATCAGTCCCTCTTTCTGAAATACCTGTATTACCTGTGATCTTTGCCATAATCTAGTGCTGTTTCATACTGGGCCAGTTTTGTTAGCCAACCAAGTTACAAGTTTGGGGGAGGGGGTGGGGGTGGGGGCGGTGGGCAGTGACTACGGGTTGAATTTTACTTCAGGCTGTTTCTGGGTATTTCAGAGCAGGAAAACCGGGAGAGGTAAAGACCTAGAACCACAGCCGGGTCTCCTGGGTCAGGGGAGTCAGTCACTTCATTCCCAGAAGGTACCATGTGGCTTATGAGTTTCTGAAGCATAAGCTGGGAAAGGCATTCATGTTACTCTTGCCCTCCTTTGTCAGTCTCTTTAAAACTCCTTGCAATTGAGTCCAGACTTTGCAAAGCATCCCCCAAAGCAGGCAACTATGACTACATCGGCATTAACTTGGGTTTGGCCCAAGAGGAAAGGTAACTGCGTTTTTGATCCTGCCCCTGCTTTACTGTAGCCCACCAGGCTGCAGGCCGCGCCTCCTGGTGTGGCTCCGACCTACAGGAGACCCCGGGTCTAACTACAACCCTTCGTGAACCTCCAGTCCGTCAGACGAGAAATAATGCCCCATGCCAGCCACACTCAGGCACGCGTGCGCCATCACCCCGTCAAAGCCAAGATATATTTCAGGAGAATTTGTAAGGCCGAAAGCACCCTCTAATTTCACAAAAAAGCAAGAGGGCTGGGTATTCCTTTCTTTCCCACAGCCAAGACACAAAAGCTCTTCTCATATGAAAGAGCCTGAACCCACCCAACCTGATTCTCTCCTCTCAGTCAAGTACTTCAATGTCAACAATGGCGACTAGGGCATACTGAGTCACCTCAGAAAGGCAACGAGAGGAAGGTGTCATCCTGTCCTGCCACCTCCCGGGAATATGGGACAGCAAGGGGGCTGCCAGCTGACTGCTTCAAAGGCAAGCAGGGCAGAAGGCTCTTCCATGTCCCCTGGGAACCGGAATATCACCTCACACCACGGAGATCAGCTCGGTGCTTTGTGACCACCTAGAGGGGTGGGATGGGGAGGGTGGGAGGGAGACACAAGAGGGAGGAGATATGGGGATATATGTATATGTATAACTGATCCACTTTGTTATAAAGCAGAAACTAACACACCATTGTAAAGCAATTATACTCCAATAAAGATGTTAAAAAAAATAAAAATAAAGATGCTATGATGATCCATGTAAAAAAAAAAAAAAGAGTGACATATAGATCAATAAAATAGGGTTTATAGTCTAGAATAAACCCTTACATTTACAAAAAAACAAAAATAGAGCTGGGACAGCAGAGACAGCTCTAAAATGCGGTGGCAAAGACTTCAGTTATAGGTCCTTCCCGATGCCTCTCAGCTTCTTGATCTCCCTATTTTAAGATAGATAATGAGTCCGTCTTATGTTCAGCCCTTCTCTGTGCTTCCTAGAGGGACAGTTCCTCCAGTCAGTGACTCCGTAGGAATATGCAGTGTATTCTCACATATCACAGGGCAATGATTGCCAGCCTCTCCCCTCCTCCTCCGAGGTTATATGAGCATCTTTTGTGTAGGTGATTGTCTTCAGTGGGACTCACAACTCCAGCTTCATTCCAGCTGTGGTTCCCCTCAAATCCTTATTTGTCAGCTCCTCCTGCACCTGCCCCTGAGGTCCACTGTGAAGGACATTTGCCGATGTCAGGAGTTGTGTGTGATAACCACAAGTTTCTCCTGCCATTCCCAGCCTCTCCTCTAAGTGCAGTCCCCTCCGATTTTGTCTCTAATCTGGTTACTCTTGCTGTGTCGCTTCCCTAGGGATGTGTGTGTTCTTGGGTCAGAAAAGGAAAAGGAACTAGAGGCAAAGGGGAAGCCCCTTGCCCTCCCCCACTCCCTGGCTCTGTCCCCATCTCTCCACAGGTCACCTGCCATCTCTGTGGGAAGCAAGGTGCCCAGAATCGCCCTTCAGAGGCTGTGAAAAAGAGCTCAGCGCTTTTCAAACGATCTGTGATAAAGGGCCACTTTATTTTTTTTTTATAATTTCCAATGCATTATGAACCAAACCATTTGTAAAATTAAAATGAATTACTAAAAAAGAATTTTAAGTAAAAGGAATATAAAATACAAGCCTAACTTCTCTTATTATTAGATTCAGGAGTCCTAACACAATCCTAGCATTTTGCTATAAAAGTTTCTAAACCATTGCTCTCAATTTCTTACCTGATTCCTAGGCCAGCACAGGGTGGAGTAGCCCTGCTCTAATGGCCTTTACTATTTACCTCACCCCTTAGAGCATGGAGCCCTTGTAAGATGGGAGAACAGGCATCATCTGTATATTCCCGGGACTCATTCCCGATTCTTCCTTAGGTTTTAGAGGGTTTTTTTTTTAAACATCTTTATTGAAGTATAATTGCTTTACAATGGTGTGTTAGTTTCTGCTTTATAACAAAGTGAATCAGCTGTATATATACATATATCCCCATATCTCTTACCTCTTGCATCTCCCTCCCTCCCACCCTCCCTATCCCACCCCTCTAGGTGGTTACAAAGCACCGAGCTGATCTCCCTGTGCTATGTGGCTGCTTCCCACTAGCTATCTATTTTACATTTGGTAGTGTATATATGTCCATGACACTCTCTCACTTCATCATTAGAATAACGCTGACTTCCGGAGAAGGGGATTTGTCTGCGCTTCGTACTGCTGATCTAGAGCTATGGGACTCTAAAGCTCCTTGGAGAACAATGAAAGAAATGTCTGAGAGAGGACTGGGCAAACCCTGGCAGGTCACTGTCTCAGCCTTTCCTGTGTGGAAGCAATGGGTATTTTGAAAAGCATCCTGAAAACATGTCAAAGGTCTAAGAATTGTGATCACTGGGGCTCGTGAGTCATGGCTCAGCCTGGCAGTAATGCAAATGCCAGCTACACTATGGGTGGCTGTCTATTCAAAAACCTGCCACTGGAACCATGAGGGGGGCATCCTCTAAATGGTTAAGGACAGGAAAAGAGGGCAAGCTTGTCCACAGTGCTCGAGAGCATCTGGCAATTAACTGAGAGGGAATGGTGGCCCAGTTAAAATACTTTCTTTGCTTCCAGAAGAAGTAAAGAAAGCTCAGGATCTACCATACCAAAGGACTGGTTGCACCACAGACACAAGATTGGGTGTGATCATCCTTTAGTAGGAGAAGCTGGAAAGTGAGGTAGGACATAGAGCCTGGGGGATAGGACTCCATTTCCTAGAAACAATTTCAAAAGCAGCTTTATTGGTATACAGCTGGCATCCAATACACTTCACATACTTACAGTGCACAATCTGACAAGCTTTGACACACATATAAAGCTGTGCAACTACCACCAACTTCACAATAAGGAGCGTATCCATCATGACCCAAAGTTTCCTGGTGCCTTTTGTAATCCCTGCTTCTCACTGCTTCCCACCCCACCTACCAGGCAACACTTTCTGTCACTACAGAGTAGTTTGCATTTTCTAGAATTTTATGTAAATGAAAGCATACAGAATATACTCATGCTTGGTCTGACTTCTTTCATGCAGCAAAACTATTTTGAAAAAAAATTATTTTGAGATTGGTTGATATTGTTCTATCTATCATTGTTTTCATTATTTTTACAGTTGTGTAATCCTCCACTTAGAAGCAATTTTATATCTCAAGAAAGATTATTTTGGGACTAAGATTCTGAGGTGTTAAGGGAAGTTTATGATGATTTGGGCTTTCCTTAGAGTGGAGATTGTGACTACTATCTTGGAAAGTAAACCTTTTTTGCCTCAAAATTAAGGAGAGAACAAAAACATCAGCCACTTAAGATTCTTAAATGACAAAAAGGATTGTGCAATATCCAAGGTCTGGGGGCCGTAAGGAGAAAGGGACCTGAGAGATCAGGGACATTGTTTTTACTTAAGATAATGCTCAGACCACCCTGACTCTCCATTTCCTATTTGGTTTGTTTCTTCCCTTGTGGTGGGAAATGCTCCGAAGAGAATGTTCCCACCACAGTTATGATTTTGCATTTGGAACTGCTATAAAGGAAGACTATTCGTAAAGCAACTATACTCCAATAAAAATTTTAAAAAAGGAAAAAAAAAAACAGGGAAGACTACTCAGCAACCACAAATGCATCCACAATTAGAGTTATTCGCATTTGTTCATTCATTCACTCACTTACCATACATGTACAAGGTGTCATCTATAGGCTGGGCATCATGCTGGGGATATAGAGAAACACCAAAGACGTATAGAAAGACTTGGTTTCTGCTCACAGAGTTATAGGGTGTGCAGGCTTATGGCTAGCTAGTTTTACAACAGACTCCTTCACAATAAATGAGAGATCAGAGATGGCACACAGGTCAACACGGTGTTGGGGCCAAGCTGATACCATCGTGGAGACTAGAATACAGGACTGAATATGGATGTGATGGTAGAAGCAGGGCTCTGGTTCATAGACTACCAGGAAGCACAGTGCCCCACTGACAGTGACAGAGACTGCAAACCCAACTCCCCCATGTGGGGCAGCGGCGGAAGACGTGGCATGTCTCCTGTCTCCCAAAACCAGCTCTGGATGTGCACATTGTTGTTTGCCCCACCAAAAAGCAGCGCAATCTATTTTTCTAACTAGGTGATGTGGTGTTCTAACAGATTTCTTTAAAAAGCAGACCAGTATTTGTTCCCAATCCTCCTGTCATAAAGTTACACTAAAGGAGCACAAGTGGAAAACAGCAGGATACAAAACTGAATGAGTAAGATTATGACTGTAATAAATCAAATAAGCAACCTAGTCCTTGGAAAGGAAGTATAGTAGGGAAATGTCCAAAGAAAACACCAAAAATGTGAAAAAAACCACTTGTTTGTGTCTTCATCAAATTTCCTTTAGTGAGTATTTTGCTATTCAAGTTTTGAAGAATTGCTCTGAAACACAGTCTTTGGGGGAAGTCATGGATTCTCAGCCAAAGGAAACCAAAGTCAATGGTCTGAGTTTGCCTGCAGTCTGGAGAGGAGCCTGGGACCAGGGAGGGACTTTGGGGAAACCAGTGACAGAGGAAGGGTGAGACCTTGCAAAGGGGCTTAGCCAGCCAGCTTGAGGGTTCCACCCTGAGGTGCAGAGAGCGATGAAGGGATTCAGATGGAAGTGGGGACTGGAGCCCAGCTGGAGAGCAGTGCAGAGCCAGGCATGGTCAGCCTTCAAAGGACCAGGATCTGGCTGGGTGACCATGAGAAAGTATTTTCTTTGGGCCTCAGGATCCTTGTCTGTAAATGGAAAAGCAAGACTGGATAAGCTTTAAGGTCCCTTCTAACTCTAAACGTGTAGGAATCTGAGTTGTCTGATGCATTTCAACGTCTATCCACCGAAGACCTTCTATGTCTGAAGCACTGCGTGTGGACAACCACAAACACGTCTCCAATTTAGCTCACATCAATCAGAAACAACTGAGCACCTATTAATAAATGTATAGTGATGTATTTTTCTAGAAAAAGAGTTGTGCAAAGCAGTCTCTGATTAGAGCAAAGGCTAAGAGAGCAAATCTACCTCTTGTATAACGTGATAATTCATTCTGGTTAGGGACATGGGAAAAAGGATTCTGCAGGAGTCATGGAACAGAAGTTGACACACATCTCAGAGGGGAGACGCCAAGGTATTGAGTAAAGGCCTGCTGCCCTCATAGGCATCGCTCTAGGAAGAGGTGTCCCATTGTCACTCCCAGAACCATCTCCAGTTCTCACTGTTGACTAAAGTCAGAGGTAAGCTGCTGTCTGTTGGTGAGGAATGTGAGAACTCACGCACAGATGGGTGAGGCAGGAAGCTGAGGGAAGGTCAGAGAGAAAACAAACAGGGTTTCCTGTGATGAGTCACTGCCTTCTTAGAAACAACTTCAGAGGCCACCACAAAGTCCCCAGCACCTGCCTGTTCAAGGCTTGCACTTTGTACAGAAGAAAATGTAGCAAACAAAGTACGGAGCCACATCTGAGAGCCCACAGGCCACGCGCAGGGCAGAGGCCTGAGAAGGAGCCAGGCTGAGCCAGGTGACATGTGAACAATTTGCACATCGCCTGCCTGTGTCTCCAGGGCACACCTGTGGGTGGGCTGAAGATTCTGCGTTCAAGTTGTCCTTTTCTTAAAAGGAGCAAACTTTCGGGCTGTTGTTTTCTCAATAGTCATAGCTTGAATTTTCAGATAAAGTTTTTTTTCTTCTCTTTTCTGTTGTCCTGTGATTAAGGTCAGTGTAAATCAGATAAAGTTTTTAAGTGTAAAAAGCTTACCGAATCTAGAAAAAAACCAAATTTGACCATCATTCTGGGTCTATTAAGCAAATGAGACTCGCTGGACCCCACATGGGATGAATTTTTTTCTTGGTTTATATTGATCTGAAAACAAACCAACATTTATTTCATCCCCCATTAAAAGAGTGTGGTTTATACACGTAGAGTAAAAAGCCCATAGGTGGTCTCAGGCCACAACTACATGATACATACAACAAAACTAGGAGAGTAAACGAAGATATAAGAAGACATAAGAGCCAGAATCAGGGGATCCAACTCAGGAGAGAGGTGGAAGGAAATTCCAGGATGACGATGAGGAAAACATGCAGCAGCCCCTGGAGAAACACCAGTCCTGATAGGGGAAGGGGGACAAGAGCCTCTATGAGGCTCTCTCTCAGGAAAATAACTAACCATATTGTTTGTGTATAGATCAAGATGAGATTTACAGATCTGTAAGAGAGCTCTGTATAGAAAACTAAGCAACGAAGCAAATTAAAACAAAAATAAATCAAATAACTCCAGGAGTAAAGAGTTAAATAAGAAAGGAAGAACAATCCTGGTACCCTATATGGCTCCGCTTTAATGATATTTACATGCTTGTAGAAATGTGATCACTAAATATTGATTTAATCCACATCACGAACAGTGTTATAACCATATTTAGAGAAAGGAAGGGAATGAGAGAAATGGGGAATATAAACGTGAGAAACCAAACCCTCCTCTTACACGGCAGAAAGTCAATGCATAATATCTAAACCTGAAAATCCATGAATAGTAGTATAAGCATGTAATTTAGAAAGTTTTAATATTTAGAAGTGGTTGCCTCTTTGGGGTGAAAGCAAGTGTGGGGTACAGTGAGCATGGCAAGTATTTCTTGATGTAAGGCTATAGTATACTATCAATACTCTGACTTTTTCAACTATGTACATGTATTACTTTGGTTTAAAAAAAAAAGTTTAAAGAATGTAGTCTAAGGGTCCTTTTTTTCCTCTTGGATCAGTGGAAAAAAAGAAAGAAAAAGAAAACATGTCTAAAAGTTGAGTAGTACCATCAACAGAGGAATGAATAAAAAAGATGTGGTACATATATACAATGGAATATTACTCAGTCATTAAAAGAATGAAATAATGCCATTTGCAGCACATCGATAGACCTGGAGATTATCATACTAAGTGAAGTAAGTCAGACAGAGAAAGACAAATATCATATGATATCACTTATATGCGGAATCTTAAAAAAATGACACAAATGAACTTATTTACAAACAGAAACAGATTCACAGACTAAGAGAATGAACGTACGGTTACCAGGGGGAAGGGTTGGGGGAGGGATAGATGGGAGTTTGGGATTGACATGTACACACTGCTATATTTAAAATAGATAACCAACAAAGACCTACTGTAAAAAAAAAAAGAAAGAAAAAAATAAGACATATACTAAAAACACAGAAATAGAAAAAAATACCATATTTATAATTATTTCTATTGTATGCATAGAAAAGGAATCTAAGATGACATACATCAAGGTGTTAACTGTATAATCTCTAAGTAGTAGAATTATAAGCTTTTTCTTCTTTTTAAATTTTATTTATCTGTATTTTATTCTATCTTAATATATTTAATAACATTTAACAGGGATCATATATTGCCTCCATAAAAATTTTTTAAAAAATAAAGCCTTTAAAGTAAAGAGAGAAGGAAAGAGAAAGAACACAAGAAGGGGGGAAAGGTGGATCCTAGTTCAGAAATCAGGCCCTGCCACTTCCTAGGTTTTTTATATTAGATATGTTTTCATCCTTTGGGGCTTTAGATTCCTCAGTCATAAGATGGGGATACTGCTACCAGTTCTGTCTCCCTAGAGGAGTTAGTGTGAGAGGTTATTGCAATAGTTGCACAAACCTGCCCAGATGTAAAGCCTGCTATTACACACACAAGGTGTGGTCAGGGCCATGGGAAGAACGTGCAAAATGAGGGAGTCCTTGTACTTTACCCGATCCCTGATGGCATCACTGCCCTTCCTCCCTAGAGATGTCCACTAACTCAGAGCTCTTCAGCCCACCTCAGGACTATCTCTCTAAAGCTCCTTACCGCGAGAGCTGGCTGGAGCTTGAAATTCAAGAACACCTCCTTTGTGCCTCTCCTCGTTTCTTTAGGGGCAGCCCTGCTAAATCAGATCTTCTATATTCCCCTTATTCAGGGAATTTCCATTTTCCAGGATGCACTGACTCGTCTCTCTTGCCTCACTAGGCCCACTCCCCCAGCTGCAATTGCCCCCCGACCACTCTTCCTTCTACTCCCATCCTGACCTATCCCAGCTGAATGCTGCCATGTTGGGATTTTGCCTCAAAGGTGTGTTCCTCCCAAGACTTCCACCAGAATAAGAGACTTAGTCCTGACGACACTCCCCTTAGAAGAAGGTTGCTCTGAAAGGCCCAGGATTCAAGCCCAGAATCCAGGAGAGATGTAAAAGTCTGCAGCAAGGAGGTGAGTAGTATTCAAAAGTTAATCAACTTCCATCCAAAGCTTTGGAAGTCAGGCAGTGCCCCACCAGCCAAATCATAAAACCTGAACCACCAACCCATGCTCTGCCTTCATCCTCACCATCAAAGCCATTTGCCCTGCATTTGATACAAAGAAATGCTCTAAAAAGAATCCTGAACCAGGAGCTGTTAGAGGATACAATCCCCAGTCACATCTCCACCTCTGACTAGCCATGAGATCTTGGCAAGACATGTAAGCTCTCTGCATCTCAGTTTCCTCACCTGTACAATGAGACAATAACCACACTGGTTTCATGCTAAGGCAGCAATCCTCTCCTGAAGGCGTGCTCACAGCTTCCACCATCTTTGGTTCCTCTGTTGGTTTCCAGAGTTTCCTCTTACTCTATTCTCGCATTTTGCTTCCTCCCAGTTCTTCACCCAATCTCCTGGGCACACGATCAACTTGCCTTTGAACAAAGACAGAGTCCAGCTGCCTCTGCCTCCTTAGCTCCCAGACACCAAGGATCTCCTCTTCCCCCATGGGGGCCTCCAAGAGCTGTCCTCCAAGAGGATAAGGTCCTCCAAGCCACCTGGAAGTAGGAGCCACTGAACACACAGAGGGACAAGACGCCTAGGAGCTGCCACAGCCCTTGATAGAGTATCGGGGCTTTCTGGCCATATCAAGGACAAATATATGCACAAAAATGATTATGTAGAAACCTACTTTGAGTTGTAAACTTAATCCTCAATCTGTTAAAGTTACAAACATAAAAATCTAGGTCTTCCTTAAACTTTTAAGTTCAATGTAGAGAGATTATTCCTCTTTATTTAGCAAATGTTAATCACCTTTAAGGGAGCTTTTAATCAATGTTTGATTCCATTCACAAATTTAGTTTATGAAACTCAAACATTTTAAATCATGTTTATATATTTAATATATTTAATCACTCGTAAGTATGTCAACTGACTAAAAAAAAAGCCTCTTATAGATCCAATAAATTAAACTTTAAAATGTGACAAATCTTAGATTCTCAAGTATTCAATTTTTAAAAATTAATTATTTATTTTTGGCTGCATTGGGTCTTTGTTGCTGCACGCGGGCTTTCTCTAGTTGTGGCAAGCAGGGGCTACTCTTCATTGCGGTGTGCGGGCTTCTCATTGCGGTGGCTTCTCTTGTTGCGGAGCGCGGGCTCAGTAGTTGTGGCACGCAGGCTCAGTAGTTGCAGCGCATGGGCTTAGTTGTTCCGTGGCATGTGGGATCTTCCCGGACCAGGGATCGAAACCATGTCCCCTGCATTGGCAGGCAGATTCTTAAACCACTGAGCCACCAGGGAAGTCCTGTATTCCAATATTGGTTGATTGTAATTCTTGAATATCTTTTCATTTAAAATCACAATACTAAATCCTTTTTTTTTTTTTTGGCCACACCGCACAGCATGCGGGATCATAGTCCCCAAACCAGGGATTGAACTGGTGTCGCCTGCAGTGGAAGCACAGAATCTTCCACTTGTACGCCAGGGAAGTCCCTAAATCAATTTCTTGATTGGTATTTTAAACTGGTATCAAAAGGGTGATCATTACTCTAATAGGTCAATTTCCCTTACTATTGCAAGACTTAAAATACCAATGTGTACAAATTAACACAAATATTATGAGTCTGGTGATTCTCTTAAACGTTTCTACACGTATTTATAAATCCTTACAGGATTAAAAATACTTACCCAATTCCACAGTTTACATTACAATTCACTCTTGGTGTTGTACATTCTGTGGGTTTGGACAAATGTATAATGATATTGTAATGTAAACTATGAACTTTGGGTGATTATGATGTGTCCATGCAGGTTCATCAATTGTAACAAACGTACCACTCTGATGGGGGATGTTGATAATGGCGGAGGTTATGTATGTGTTGGGACGGGGGTATATGGGAAATCTCTGTACCTACCTCTTTAGTTTTGCTGCTCTAAAACTAAACCTAATACTGCTCTAAAAATATAAAGTCATAATCTTTTAAAAAATGTTTACTGTCTATGGAAACAACACCATCTTAAATAGTCTTGTGTTCCCCTCCCAGGTCATTTCAAGGGTACCATCTCAGCTGGACTGGGTTTGTTAACAACCAGAGAGGCCCCTGGTGGTGACATCACAGATTCCTGCCTCCATTTGACTGTTGTGTTGAGGACTATTTCTGAGTTGCCTTGCCTCACAGCCTGCCTCCCACAGATTCTGGACACTCCTCACCTGATTCTTTCCTCTCCCAGTTCACCACTTGGTTAGTTTCAACCAATCTATCTTCTGCTCCATTCCAGTCTGAAGTTTTTCTTGGTCATCCTTTGAGCACCACAGCTCTTACAGATATTTCAGTGCCACCCCAGGGACTTTCTCACAGTCTTGTCCAACTCTGTTTCACAGCTCCAAGTTCATGCCATTGATGGGTAGAGGAAGGTGAGGTGAGAAGATGGAGTAGGCAAAGCATATTTAGACTTCTGAATGGCTTCTCCCATGGCACCCTCCTCTCTGTGAGGATCAGGGAACAAGCAGGGATGTACCATTGTCCCTGCACTCTTCCTCCCTAGTGGGGTCATCTCATTCACTGCTCATCTGCCTGACCTCAGAATTCTCCCTGCAGAGTCCTGAAGGCGTACCAGGGTCCAGGCATCCCAAGGTCAGTTCACAGAGCCAAAGGGCTAATCAGATCGGCAAGTGATTTTGCTCATATCTCTGTCTCTCTGTCTCTGTCTCTGTGTCTCTCTCTCACACGTACATACACACACACACACACACACACACACACACACACACACACACACACACCCTTCTATACAACTGATCCTCTGTTGCTTGGAACTCAGGCTCAAAATCATTCCCCTATCAACTATCATGAGACCAGGCACTTACAAACTGAAACCCCTAAGCAGGTTACATTAATTCTATCATCTCCTTCAGCTATTGACAAGGGAGCTGCCTAACCTATTTCCTTTTTGGTCTTCTTTTACAGCACTCTCACCTGAATATCAAATAGGTTTTTGTACTGAGGCAGACAAGTTGAATGACTAGTTGAAAACAGATCATTTTGGTGGGAGGGGAATAACTGAACAAAATAGACATGGCAGGTCTCCCTCTTCCCAAGGCAGTGAAAGAACACCGGGCACAGAGTCGGAGGGCTTAGTCGCCATGCTGATTTCTCCTACAAACTGCATCTCGGGACCAACTTCCGTGAGCATTAGTTCCTTCACCTGTGGCATCACTGACATGGACATAGGAGCAAGTGATAAGGGTGTTTCCAAGATTAAATGTAAGAGCACGGAAAACACTTGAAGTCTTTTCTTTAGTTAGGTACCAGGATCTGACATGTTCCTGGTTTTCCTCCAGCCTCACTGACCGGCCTTAGTATCTTTACTGGTTCCTTTTCATCTCCCCAGCCTCTATTGATTGGGTTCAATACTTGGACTTATCCTTTCCATCTCTACTTATTTACTTGATGATATTATCCAGTCACATGGCTTTTAATATCATCTGTAGGCTGATGACTCCCACACACCAACCTGCAGCCCAGAACTCTCCCTTGATGTCCAGACTTGTATTTCCACCTGCCTACTTATCATCTCAGCTTGGGTGACAAACAGGCATCTCAAACAATCCATTCCAACCCTACTTTCCTGCTGTCTTTCCTTGTTCAGTAGATGGCAATTCCATCCTTCCAGTTGATTGGATCCAAAACTGTTCAGTCATCCATTACTCATCTCTTTCATGCCTCCTGTCTATCCAATCAGCAAATCCTTTGAGTCCTATCTTCAAAAGCTGTCCTGAATCAGACGGTTTTCTACCACCCCCATTGCCACCACCCTGATGCAAGTCAACATTACATCTCACCTGGATTCTTGTTCTAGTTTCCTAAGTGGTCTTCCTGGTTCTGACCTTGCCCCCTTCCACCCTCCTCGGTCTGTTTTCAACACAGTTGATATCTTGATCTTGTTAAAATATAAATTAGATCATGTCATTCCTCTCCACAAAACTTTCCAATTTCTCCCCATCACATTCAGAAAATTACTATTACACATCACTTACTATAAAGTGGGAATCATAACAGTGCCTACTTCATAGGGTTGTTGTGAGGATTAAAAGAGTCAATACATGTAAAGCACCTAAACTAATACTCATTGAGTGTTTACTATGTATCAAGCACTGCCCTACATACTTTATATATATTAACTCATGTATTAACTCATTAATTCTCATAAGTATTCTGAGGTATATACTGTTATTATACCCATTTTACAGTTGAGGAAACTGCATTACAGAGAGGTTAAATAACCCTCCCAAGGACACACAGCTAGTGAGTAGCAGTTGGCCTCCAAAGCCTATGCTTTCACTACCCTCACTAGTCAGTAAGCCCTCTTCTGTGACATACTCTGTAGATGCTGAATAATATCCCATCATATGGAGGGACCATTCCTTTACTTACTCAGTTCCTCACTAAGTCATCTGATCATTCCAGAGGTTCTCACTAAAGCCAATAAATCCATTTATTCAATAAATATTGAGTGACAATATTCTAGGCACTGGGGACACAGCAGTGAACAACCAAAAAACAGGCACAAAACTCTGTCCTCATGGAGCTTACATTCTTTAGAAGTACTTTTTTCTAACGGAAGTGTCACTAGAGGCCTGACTTGTGTGCGTGTTGACTAATGGTTCTTCTCTCCTTAGGCGATCAGGCTCAGCTTTATTCATTTGGCACATCTCTTGGGCAAGGCACTTGGCTAACTTCTGTGGGAGGAACATGAATGACTCAAATGCGGACCTTGCTCTTGAGAAGGTTGTACATTAACGTGGGCCTGGGTATCTCTAAGAAGCAGTTCTTGTTGAACTTGTTTCTGGTCGGCCCCATGCCTTTTTCATTTGCATACCCCTCATAAACATCAAAGGTGCCTGAAGGGGAAGAACATTCATGTTTTCCTTTTTCTCCTCCTACAGAGCCTAGAAGACTGCTTCGACTACAGTGGCTTCTCAGCTTTATATTCTTTCTTGAGTACCAATTCTAGAGGGAAGTCCTCAAAAAACTATTTGGCCACAGTTGAATTCCCCTTTTTTCTGCCCTTATTAAGGCCACAGGAATTTAGCTCATCTGCAGACAGAAGAAGGAAAGCACTAAGGCTATGAGCTACCTTTTATAATTATGAATATTTTAATAGTCTCTTCCTGACTTTTTTTTTTTTTTTAAGAAATTCACGTTCTTTATTTATTTATTTATGACTGTGTTGAGTCTTCGTTTCTGTGCGAGGGGCTTTCTCTAGTTGCGGCAAGTGGGGACCACCTCTTCATCGCGGTGCGCGGGCCTCTCACCATCGCGGCCTCTCTTGTTGCGGAGCACAGGCTCCAGACGCACAGGCTCAGTAATTGTGGCGGCACGGGCCCAGTTGCTCCGTGGCATGTGGGATCCTTCCCAGACCAGGGCTGGAACCCGTGTCCCCTGCATTGGCAGGCAGATTCTCAACCACTGCGCCACCAGGGAAGCCCTCCCTGACTATTTTTAACCATTTGTCCACTAGGATGAACCTTGATAATCTACCAAATCCTCACTTAAAAATACAAAAGACTAATTGTCTCTCTCTCTCTGTCTCACACACACACACACACACATCCTTCTTAAAGTCCTTCAATGATTTCCCATTTTAGGGAAAAATAGCCAATTCCTCAGCCAGGTATCCAATGCCAAGGCACCGAGCGTCCTGGCGGCTCCTGCCTCTCCAGTCTGGCCTCACTGTGTACCACAAGTCCCCTTGCTTTCTGCACTCCAACCATAGGGCCTGATGGTGGTTCCCCAAACAAGCCCACTCCATTCTGCCACAGGGCTTTGCACGTGCAGTTCCCTCTTCCTGGACAGCACTCTTTCTCCAACCTTCAGATTCAACTCAGTCATCACTTCCTTGGGCCAGCCTTCCCTGGCCCTGGGCCCCAGGCTCCACCCAGCATCACACCTTCCCAAAGCACCAGTACCTCTCCTTTGGGCCCCCAGTCATCTGTGCACTCATAACAGTTGTAATTTTACTTAAGTGAAAATAGGTCATTACTGTCTCTCCTCTCCACTAAACTCTATGCATCATGAGAGCAAGGACTATTTCTGGTTTCGCTCACTGTTTCTATATCCAGAGCTGAACACAGTGCTGGAAACTAAAAAAAGTGCTCATTCATCCAATGAATGTTTAATGAGTCCCTTCTTGTGCCAGCCTTATTCTATATGGTGGGAATATAGCAGCAAACAAGCCAAAGTCCCTGTCTTCCTGGAGCTTACATTCTAGTTTTGAAGAAGAGATAATAAACAAATAAGCAAGATGATTTCAGGGAATGAGTGTCCTCAGGATAAGGGGGTAGGATGTGACTAGTGGGGATGGGGTGAGATGTTATTTTAGAAAATGGTCAGGGAAGGCCTCCTTGGGAGATGGCATGGGAGCAGAGTACTGAGTCCTCTGAAAGGGGGGCTGGATTTCTAGTGCAAGAATTGGGATGTCCCAGGCAGACCAGGACAGTTGATCACCAGCACAGAATGCTGCTGGGAGCCTTGCTTCCTGTCTTCAGCCACTTACCCAGGAAATGCTGCTCCCACACCTTCTAAATCTCTTTCTAGAAACACTCACATTTTGGGAAATGAATACAACTTAGAACTTAATAACTGCTTTGTAATGATGAGGAGGCTTCCCAGGCATCCACACCCACTCAGCCCAGGAATGATGCTGGCTTGGGGATTCCCACTCACAACCAGGCTCCCTCTGTGATCATGAGGCTCTTGGAGGCCCATATTTGGATTTCCACTGGGTGAATCCACCCACCAGGAAAAGCTCATTTCCTCCCTCTCTCTGGCTACACTCCCAGCCTGGAAACTTCCCCCACAATACCCCTTAGCAGACTCCTTCTGTGCTCCCTCCTGGCTGGCTATGCTTCCAGCGAGTTCCACTCAACAATAAACTGACTGTAATCAACTACAGGGTGGCGGCTCCCTGCCCGGTGGTATTCCCACTCCTTGGGAACATGTTTAAGCAGACCCTGCCTGAACAATTGGTGGAGGCCCCTTGGCACAGGTCTAATTCTTCCCACTTTAATTGCTCTAAACTCCCTCTTTAATGGACTTCAAAACAGTTCAGATACAGAGTGAAGTAAGTCAGAAAAAGAAAAACAAATACCCGTATGCTAACACATATATATGGAATCTAAAAAAAAAAAAAGAGAAAATGGTCAGAAGAACCTAGGGGCAAGATGGGAATAAAGATGCAGACCTACTAGAGAATGGACTTTGAGGATACGGGGAGGGGGGAAGGGTAAGTGGGACAAGTGAGGAGAGTGGCATGGACATATATACACTACCAAACGTAAAATAGATAGCTAGTGGGAAGCAGCCGCATAGCACAGAGAGATCAGCTCGGTGCTTTGTGACCACCTAGAGGGGCGGGATAGAGGGAGACACAAGAGGGAGGGAGATATGGGGACATACGTATATGTATAACTGATTCACTTTGTTATAAAGCAGAAACTGACACACCATTGTAAAGCAATTATACTCTAATGAAGATGTTTAAAAAAAAAAAAGTTCAGTTCAAGGGCTAATCTTATTTTCTGTTTCATCTTCAGTCAAATTCCTAAGCCGACTGTTAAAAACTTCTTTTTTTAAAATAGATATGTATATGTATGTATATACTGAATCACTTTGCTGTACACCTGAAACTAACACAACATTGTAAATCAACTGTACCTCAATGAAAAAAATTACAAGAAAACCTACAGAGTGGGAGAAAATATTTGCAATGATGGACCGACAAGTGCTTAATTTCCAAAATATACAAACAGCTCATACAACTCAACAACAAAAAAAACAAACAACCCAATCAAAAACTGGGCAGAAGACCTAAATAGACATTTCTCCAAAGAAGACATATGGATGGCCAACAGGCACATGAAAAGATGCTCAACATCACTAATTATTAGAGAAATGCAAATCAAAAGTATAAAGAGGTACCACCTCACACTGGTCAGAATGGCCATCATTAAAAGTCTACAAATAACAAATGCTGGAGAGGGTGTGGAGAAAAAGGGAACTCTCCTATCCTATGCTGTTGGTGGGAAATGTAAATTGGTGCAGGCCACTATGGAGAACAGTATGAAGGTTCCTCAAAAAACTAAAAATAGAGTTGCCATATGATCCAGCAATTCCACTCCTGGGCACTATCCAGACAAAACTATAATTCAGAAAGATACATGCAACCCCTATGTTCACAGCATCACTAGTCACAGTAGCCAAGACACGGAAACAACCTAAATGGTCCATCGACAGATGAATGCATAAAGAAGATGTGGTACATATATATACAATGGAATATTACTCAGCATTAAAAAGAATGAAATAATGCCATGTGCAGCAACATGGATGGACCTGGAGATTATCATACTAAGTGAAAAAGTCAGACAGAGAAAGACAAATATCACATGATATCACATATATGCAGAATCTAAAAAAAATGATACAAATGAACTTATTTACAAAACAGAAACAGACTTACAGACTTAGAGAATGAACTTATGGTTATCAGGGGGGAAAGTCGGTGGGGAGGGATAAAATTGAGGGTTTGGGATTGACATATGCACACTGCTATAATTTAAAATAGATAACCAACAAGGACCTACTGTATAGCACAGGGAACTCTGCTCAATATTTTGTAGTAACCTAATTCAGAAAAGAACTTGAAAAAGAATAGATACATGTATATGTATAACTGAATCACTTTGCTGTACACCTGAAACTAACACAAGGTTGTTAATCAACTGTACTCCAATATAAAATAAAAAAAATTAAAAGGGAAACAAGTATTAACATATAAAAAAAATGACACAAATGAACCTATCTATGAAACAGAAACACACTCACAGACATAGAGAACGACTTGTGGTTGCCAAGGAGGAGGGAGGTGGGGGGGAAGGAGTGGGATTTTGGGGTTAGCAGATGCAAACTCTTATATACAGAATGGATAAGCAACAAGGTCCTATAGGGAACTATATTCAATATCCTGGGATAAACCATAATGGAAAAGAATCTAAAAAAGAATGTATATACAAGTATAACTGAATCACTTTGATGTACAGCAGAAATTAACACAACATTGTAAATCAACTATAGTTCAATTAAAAAAAAATTACAGAACCTGGCCCACAATGTGGGAGTTAATTAATGAAAAACATACTATAAACAAACATGTTCTCTTAAAAAACAGCTTCTCTTTTTCTCTTGCCCTCTTTCCCACCTTTCCGTCTCCTTGCCTTCTCCCCCTGCCTCCCCACCTCCTCCCACTGCTCTGAGTGTCCTGGGGCTCTAGGGTGAAATCTGGAGAGTTCTAATCTCAACTCTCCTCTCACCAACTGTGCGGGCAACATTAGCACCTACCTCATTGGGATGTTAGGAGGATGAAGAGAGTTAATATACGTTAAGCAGTGAGAACAACAGTACAGGTAGGCCTTCAAGTGGATTTATTGAACGAATGAAATGTTAGTTCTTATTCTTGTCCCTGAGATCTGAGGGCCCTTTGTGCCCTGCTCAGAGAGTAAGTGACGGCCTCCTATGGTTTTATTTGAAGAGACAAAATATCCTTTTGTCCAAATGCCTCCCTGCCAACTTTAAAATCCCTACAACTAGCATCTGTATTTAACAGAGCACATGAGGAGGAGGGGAAACATTATAACAATTGTCCCATTCTTTTCCAGAAGAATTTATCAGATTAAATGGAAGGGGAATACTAGAGCTGGACGGGCCAGAAAGAGGATGTGGCTTGTTCACAAGAGAAGGTCCAGAAGGGGGCGGGGGGTGTATCATGAAGGCACTGGGCTCTTGAGTGAATGAGGAGAGCTGAGGTAGAAGGCATGGAGAAGGAGAAAGAAAGGGCTGTGGAAAGGAGAGATTCTAAGACAAAATTCATCTAGGATGTTGGAAGCAAGTCCTTTCTAAATCAACACACCTTCCCCCGCCACGTCCCCACCTCTACCCCCCCGGTCCAGCTGGGCTGCTTACTGCAGTCAGCCTGGTCAACAGAAAAGAGCCTGGATTTTCAAGCCAGCATGAACTCGGAGCAAATTCCAGTTCTGCCATTTACTCATTGACAAGTAAATTGACCTATCTAACCATGGAATCCTCCTCTGTAAAAAATAAAAACCAAAACACCCTGGAAGAGTAGCGGTGAGGATTAAATAAAGTTACGCAGGCGATGTGCCAGCTTAGTGCCCAGCTCCTAGTAGGTGCACAAGTCGTTTTGCTTCCTCCTAACCGTGACCCAACGCGTGCCCAAAATGCACTCATCCAGCTTTCCCAACACACGCCAAATCCATAACCTCTTGCACATTTCATGGCTAGCTTTTACATGTAATTTATTACATTTAAGTGCAATTCAACAAAGACTTTATAGAATGCCAAAATTTTATAGATTTCATAGACTATAAACTAAGTGCTAGGGATTGCAACAGGATCAAGTCTTATTTGTTCCCTTCCCCCCCAAAATTTGTAATCTATAGGGAAGACTGGCAACTAAATATGCAGTTACAATGGTAATGAACATTCCAGTAAGGGAAATACAAGAGCTGTCAGAACACATATGGCTCTCAGATTATATAATAAATGCATACGTGAGATCTATGTCATTTAGGCTGTGTCAGGACTCAGCAATCAAGTACAACCACAATAGAAATCCGCACAGACATCCCAGCGAAGCTGATTTTTATGTTGGAGGTAGTTCCAAGTTGGCACATAACTGAAGACCTCATAAGCAATCACCTTTTTTTTATTTTTTTTTTAATTTATTTATTTATTTATTTATTTTTGGCTGTGTTGGATCTTCGTTTCTGTGCGAGGGCTTTCTCTAGTTGCGGCAAGCGGGGGGCCACTCTTCATCGCGGTGCGCGGGCCTCTCACTATCGCAGCCTCTCTTGTTTGCGGAGCACAGGCTCCAGACGCGCAGGCTGAGTAGTTGTGGCACACGGGCTTAGTTGCTCCACGGCATGTGGGATCTTCCCAGACCAGGGCTCGAACCCGTGTGCCCTGCATTAGCAGGCGGATTCTTAACCACTTGTGCCACCAGGGAAGCCCAGCAATCACCTTTTAAAAAAATTCCCTAGGGGGCTTCCCTGGTGGCGCAGTAGTTGAGAGTCTGCCTGCCAATGCAGGGGACACGGGTTCGAGCCCTGGTCCTGGGAAGATCCCACATGCCGCGGAGCAACTAAGCCCGTGTGCCACAACTGCTGAGCCTGCGCGTCTGGAGCCCGTGCTCCACAACAAGAGGGGCCGCGATAGTGAGAGGCCCGCGCACCGCGATGAAGAGTGGCCCCCGCTTGCCGCAACTAGAGAAAGCCCTCGCACAGAAACCGAAGACCCAACACAGCCAAAAATAAATAAATAAATAAATGAATTCTTAAAAAAAAAAAAAAAAAATTCCCTAAATTACCCATCAAATACAGTACACATGGTTTTTATCCACAATCATGCATAGTTATGTATATGTAAACATGTAATAATGTATATAATAAAGAATATTTATTAAGAATAAATATGTAAATATGTTATAGATTTTTATTAGCATAGAAGAGAACAAAAGTTGAATTAGAAAAAGGTTGCAAAATCAACGTTCTTCAATGTAAAAACTTTCTGTAGAAATGCATGTTTAAAGTCCTAAAAAGTCCAGGGAACAGTTGCAATGCAAAGCACATTCACACTCTTGTAACCACTCTGGCTTTTTCTCAAAAAAGTGTAAATAAAGGCAATAGACTCAGGAAATCATCCTTTGGTGTCTTATAGGATCCAGTTGATCTTACAGAGTAGTAGAGGAAAACTAGCCCCCAAAACCTTGCTAGCCTTATATCCTTGGACAAGTGATGAAATAATAAAATCTCAGGTTTTAAGGGAACCTAAAGATCAGTAGTCCAACCTCTCATTAGATGTTTCAGTCCCTCCCAAGGGACCAAACAGCTTCTACTTAGATAATTCCAGCAGCTGGAAACCACCCAATCCTTAGGAACACCTCCAGCAATAAGTGATTTTAAACATACAATTACTTCAAAATTTAATACATCAAATAATGTGTTGCCCATAAAAAAGAATGAAATAATGCCATTTGCAGCAACATGGATGGACCTAAAGATTACCATATTAAGTGAAGTAAGTCAGACAAAGACAAATATCATATGCCCATGTATAGTATATGTCTAAATATAAAATCCATATTATATGTAGAATCTAAAAAAAAGATACAAATGAACTTATTTACAAAACAGAATAGACTCACAGACATAGAAAACAAACTTATGGTTACCAAAGGAGATAGCAGGGGGCAGGGGGGTGGGCGGGAGAGATATTAGGAATTTGGGATTAACATATACACACTACTATATATAAAATAGGTAAACAAGAAGGACCTGCTGTATAGCACAGGGAACTATACTCAATATCTTGCAATAATCTATAATGGAAAAAAATCTGCAAGAATATATATGTATGTATAACTGATCACTTGGCTGTACAATTGAAACTAACACAACATTGTAAATTAACTATACTTCAATTTAAAAAGTAAAGGGAAAAATAATGTGTTGCATCAGGATCTTCTGGCATTGTTTCACTTTAAACTATTATGAAGAATTTACTCTGTAATATCCTTAGGTGTATAAAAGGTTCATACAATTGATTTTTTAAATCACTAAGATCTGAAATGATAAATAACAATATAAATCGATAATCACAACATCTGTATTAAAAAGTTCAGTCTAGCTCATTTAACAGGCAAAAAGGATCTCTTGTTATTTAATCACACTCCATTAAATAACAAATGTTATGAAAATGGTAATATGCAACGTTAGCAAAGGAGCAATGAAACAAACTTAGGAACCGGTGGTAGAATGTAGTCTGCTACACATTCTATGTATTTCAATTTGGCAATACTCATCTGTCAAAGAATAAAGACCAAGATCACCAGAGGTTCATTTGTCTGTTTATTTGTTTTAAACCACAGCTGAGCCTACTAATTTACCAGTCAAGCCAATACACACCAATGGAGAAATTAGCAGAGTAGTTCCCTGAAGGGGAAAAAGTGTGGTGTGGCGGGGTAGATTTGTTTGTGTTTTTGGTTTTGAAGTGCTAGGAAGGAGGAATGTCTGGTGGTTATTCTAACTGAGCACTGAAAACTAGCACTCTGAGTAGGCAGTTGGTTTAAACAGTCCCATTTCACACTGGTGAGAAAAGTCTTCAGTCAGGTCTGGGGCGGGGGTGGGGAGGTCCCCTGAAAGTTCATGGTCCTTTATTAGCCTCAGCACGTTAGAACAAGTTGGGATGAAACATAACCTTTAGTTTTGATATTTCCTAGGCAAGTCTTGCTGTAAGTGACAATTTTTTCTTTCTGTCATTGATTCAACAATGAGCATGAAGAACCAACTCCATGCTGGACGCTGGCAATGCAGGAGTAAGGAAGGTGGATAAAGTCCCTGCACTCATGGAAACTGCCACTTAGCAATGTGATCTCGTCACAAAAATGTTTATGTTATTTGACCCTAAAATTTCCACTTCAGGAAACCCATGCTAAGGAGATAATAAATAACATGGTCAAATATTTATACACAAAGATATTCACTGGAGTATTGCTTAGCAAAAAAAAAAAAGAAAAAAAATGGAAACAACCTAAACTTCCAACAATAGGGAAACAGTTGAAAAAAAATACATTCATAAAATTGACTATAAAAGGCTTAATAACATGGGAAAACATGATATAACTTTAAGCAAGGTAAATATTATGAAATAACACAGATTGTGGTCTCAATTATATTAAATGAATATTAAAAATACATAGACAGAAATATACCTGAAGTGCTAATATTATTGGTATATGAATGTTATGAATTTTCATATGAATGAAAGTTTTTTCTCTTTATATTTTGGTTTATTTGTTTTTGTGACAGCATGTATTAATTTTATAATCTAGAAAGTTTGGCAAGCCCCTGATCCCCTCCCAAAAAAAGAAGAAACCATAACAAAAACAACCCCCCAAACTAGGCAAAACTGAAAAGTGCTCTACAAATGGCTTAGCTGTGTGTTTGCAGTTAAGATCCTGTAACCTAGGACTCTGTGTCTAAAGGCAGAATTTCCATGAGAATTAATCTCATTTTTGCTCCTACTGACTCTATAGAAACTGCTCTCTCCATGGTTTACCCCAAGAGGAGCAAACAAGAGTGACACAGACTTTTCAGAGGGAGACAGTGTCTCTCACTCCTCACCCCTGGTATTGTATGACCAAGGAAAAAAAATCCCACGTCTCATTTCTACAGGCCACGGTAGTTAAGGAGACTCCTTCACATACATTCTTATCTTGAGCCTCACAGCAACCCCGAGACGTGAGAAGCTGGGAGATGTCAGCGACCCTGCCCCAAGTCTCTCACTGGCAGTAACCAGGGCATCAGGACTCAGCTGCAGGCCTAGGGGCTCCAGGCCCTGTCGTGTCCATGGCACTGACAGGACCCTGGTCCATGGCAGGCATCCAAGGACCCACTTGGTGGAGTTGAGGCGGACTGGCCAGTTATTCCACCAACACTAGTCTTACTGTAAGCTCAGCTGTGTCCAGTTAAATCTACCAAAAGGCACCATAGCTGTAGAGACAGTGAGATTTCACACCTATTAATACAAACTCTTCTTCCTTCCCCCTTTTTCCCTCTTTAACTTGTCTTTCCAGTGAACACAGGTGAATGGAGATGTCACTAAAGTAGACTACGCCAACACTAACATTTATTATCCAAGAACTAAGTACTTCTATATATAAAAGTTACGGTAAATCGTTCTCTTGTCAACAGATAAAATACCTAAACACAAGCTTTGATTTCCTTATCTGTCAACTGGATTGACGGGCACCTGCCCTTCCCATCCTTTCCATGTCACAGGGTTGTTTAGGGGTCAACTGATATAAAAACGGTGCGAGAGAGCACGTGGACTAAGAGATGGCTCCTTCCTTAAGTAAGATGCTATTAAATGCAAACCCAGAGACCGGGGTCCCGTGGAGTCCCCCAGGAACAAGGAGAGGCTAGCCCGAAGCGCCCGTGCGCCAGTGCAGGCCCAACGTGACTCTGGCTGCCCCCGCCTAGCAGAAATCCCCGGTGCTATCGCAGGGGATCAAAGATCACAGCCCCTCAGCAGCCATCAAGTCGTAAAGATGCTCAAAATCGCCAGCGAGCTGCCGGGCGGGGGATGAAGTCTTCGGCTACTGGGCTGCTCGGGGCGCACGGCGCCTGCGCGCGCAGCTGCCCCCGAATAAATAAATAACCGCGCGGGCGGGCGGCTGCCCCCGCCCGGCGCTCTACCCTGCCCGGCCCGGCTCGCCGCTCACGTAGCGAGAGCGTGAGTCAGCGCGTTCGACCGCAGCCCAAACCCGGGTGGATGCCCTGGCCCGCGCCGCCCGCCTGCACGTACCGCCGGCTCAGGACGCCCGGCGCTCCTCGCCGTGGGCACCCGGTGTGGGCTGGCGGGAGGGGCACCTGGGCTTGAAAGCCATGCGGGAGTGGGCTCGCCTTTCCCTGGCCGGGTCCTCCACGGGAACTCGACTTTGCCCTTTTCCCTGTGTGCTTTCCCACTTGGAGCCGCACGTTTGGCCCGACCCGGTGGTCCCTCGCCCTCGCCCTCGCCCAGCGGTCAGGAGGTAGATGGAGAAGGGGGCTCTGGGTTCCAGCTGCAGGGGTCGAGTCCAGGGCAGACAGGGGAGGCTGAGGCCAATAAATTAAGGGAGAGAAGTCCCTTATCAATTTAATGTCACATGCAGCGGGGACTTACTCGAGTCGGCCTGCATTTCCTCAGATCTGCACCTGTTTAGTTACAACAACTGACTTTTTAAGAGGAAATTGCCTACGTGCCTGCCGGCTGAAGGACGGAATTAGAAGTACTCCCGACTGAACGTGTGAACAGAGCAGGGCCTCCTGTTCCGCTGTAGACCTACAGAGTCTCAAGACTGGGCCCCCTGAGGGCAGAAAAAATTCCAAGTCCTTCTTTGCCCTTTGGTAAAAGAGCCTTTCCCAAATTAAAGCGCGTTATAAAGCTCTCCTCTTCATGCAGCTGGGACGTGCCTGTGTCACTTTTTCAAAGCCTGTGCAAGGGGGTAGGCATGTTATGGGGAGGGAGACAGGAGAAGCATGCTCACGAAGGGGAAGAGATAGATGAGGAAGGGAAGAGGAAACGTTAATTAGGAAAGGAGCACTGAAGAATGAGTGAAGTGATTAACAGAACATTATTGCGCCCCTAATGTGGGTCAGCACATCTGGGAACTGGAGATGCAAAGTGGCTCCCATGGTCCCTGCCGTCAAGGGTTCACAGTTGAGAGGGGGACACCAATTAAGCAGAGGGTTAAACATAAGGGAGACTTAATGCAATGGTTCAGCACCCAGGCTCGGGAGCCAAGCTGTCACCATGCCAGTTCTGCAGCTTACAGCGTACATGTGACCTTACCCAACCGATTGACTGTCCCCACTCCCCCACTTCATTTTCCTCGTTGGAAAAATGAGAATGGTGAAAACAGGACTTTTTAGGACTTTTCAGAGAACTGAATACATTAATACAAGCAAAGTCCTTGAACAATGCTGTGCATTCACTAGGCGCTCAATAAATATTGTCAACAGAATGAATGAAAGAGACCCAGGCAGGGCCAAGTACAGCAAGGCAGGATGTGTACTGCACAACTCCAGAAGTCACATACACATAGATGTGAATGGAACTTTCCAGAGCTGTGTGGCGTGGTAGTCCTGAGTACAAGGGTCTATTTTAATATCGTTCATAATAGCAAAATATTAAAAATTCAAATACATTTATTCATGATTAAAATGTGGTACATTCATAAAATGGAGTACTACTAAAGCCATTAAAAGGAATAAATTACATCTATGTGTATCAAAATGGATGTCTCCAAAATATATTGAATGAAAAACAGTAAGTTGCAAAATGATACACACAGCATGATGCCATGTATATAAAGAAAGCAGACACACAAAAAATTCTGTATATTTTATATATGTGTGTGTTTTTTTAAATGCTGGATGAATACCCACAAACTTAAAGGTACCTCTGGATGGAGGTAGAGGGATTAGGATTTGAAATGGTGGTCATTAGGGATTTAGTCTATTCCATATTGTACTAATTGTCTCAGAGAACAATGTGCTTATATATCCTGTAGGTTTGTGCTTTTTTAAGCTATGGATATGTAAAATAAAACCACAAGCAAATATGTCAACACTGGCTAATTCTGGGTTGCAGGAATATGGGTGATCATTTTTTTTTTAATAGATTCAAAAAATATATTTGATAACTTTTGATCATTACTTTTTCATTTGTATTTTGTGCATATTCAAATTTAAAATAGTAGAGGGGTGGGAAAGGGAGGGTGGGAGGGAGACGCAAGAGGGAGGAGATATGGGGATATATATATATATATGTAAAGCTGATTCAGTTTGTTATACAGCAGAAACTAACACACCATTGTAAAGCAATTATACTCCAATAAAGATGTTAAAAAAAAAAAAGTCACTTAACCTTTTGGTGCCTTGTTTCCCTCATATATCAAAAGGGAAATAATAACTAGATTTGTTGTGAGACAAAATTCAATAATGAGAAAGTGCTTTGAAAAATATGAAACTGTACCAGTATGAGGCAATTTTGTTATTATATAGCCTAAGTTGCTTTGGTCTTCTAATTTCTGTTGAAATTAAACATTTGAACACAAAATATCAATTTTGTAAAGAGAATATAGCAAAATAAACAGTAGTAAAAAGAAAAAAGAAAAAATAGTTAACAATCTTGCAGCGGAAGTGGTATGAAAGTTATGGAAGGGGTGGGCCTGGAGGGCATGTCTTGGGTAAAGCTAGGCTCACTTGCCCAGAACCTTTGGTCCCAACAGAGGACAGAACTGGCTTCCCGAGCCCCCTCTATTCTAACTGCACCCTACGGCAGGAGTGGGTGCCTCTGGCACACCAGGGCTGCCAGCGGTCTGGGCCGGGCCTTCCCTGAGTGTGGTGTTGCTGGGGCCTGTGCTTTGCAAGTTCCTCTTTCAATCTTTAGCCTCCCTAAAATATGGCATGCTGGTGCCTGCTGGGGAAACACCAGATGACCGGAGAACCCCAGAGAGAGGGTGCCGTGCTCCACAAGTGTGCCACCTACGACACCGAACATTTCAGTAAGCTATTGAATGTCACACAGCAAGTGAATGGTAAAGGTGGCCATGGAAAATGAATCCAACTCCCATCTGTGTGGGCCTGCTCTCCCCAGCCTCTGCTGAGGCCACTTTTATGGGTGTTGCCCTCTTTGGGAGCAGCGCAATGCAGTGGTCAAGATTACGGGCTTTGCAGTCACTCACACCTAGGCTCAAGTTGCCAAGGACTATGATTTGGGGCAAGTTACTCAACTCCCCTGAGCCTCTGTTTCCCCTTTATCAAGTGGGGATAACTGCCATGCTGGGAGGACAGAATGGGAGCCCTGGGTCAGGGTGGCTAGGTGTGTAGCATCAGGAAGAGAAGCCTCTTGATAACAGAGCCTGTTTGAAAGTGGAGATTATTTCTTATCCTATGGCTGTCCTTAACCCTAATAAAGGGTTAAATAGCTTTGTAGGAAAGGATGAAAGCCCTTGCCTCCATCACACGACACTGATCTTGATAGTGACATTCTAAGAGAGTTTCAGGCCTAGGGACAGTTGTTTTAAGAACGCCACTCCCACCCCCCTTAAAGAACCAGTTGTAGTTTTGTTCCTTAATAGCCAAAATGATCCACTGAAAGCGCCATCTCCAAACAGGATGCTCTTCCATTAAAAAAAATATATCACTCAGATACCAGTGACTTCTGAAGGAAGCAGACGAAACTTCTGATTTCAGTGAAACACACCAAGCATTCCTTCTTTCTCCCTGGGTTGCTTGTTCTCCCTGACACCCATAAACGAAAGTGTCTACGGGACTTTTAACTCAGTTGTGCTGAAAAGTCACAATTTAAACCCGATTCCCAGCTGCTCCTTTAGAACAAGTTGCACGAGACGCTATTCAGTCCAGCTAGCCCTGGGGAGGGGTAAACACTTACAGATGGATGGTGGGACGTGCAGAACGTCAGGGGAACATAATCAAGCAGAGGGAAGCATGTGCTGTGACTAATAAAGAATGACCTGGGTTGTGGCTGTCATGAGAGAAATCACCTCCCCACAGGTTCCGGCACCTAAGAAAGTTGGGGAAAACAATGTCTGACTCCCAGGCAGTGTTTACCCAGCCAGGGTCAATGTGGCTTCAGTTATCACATTCGTGCTTTTCCAAGCTACCCGCCTGTGTTTTCTTCAGGAAGGGGATGCTGCTGCAGGGAGAGTAAATGATCTCCTTGGATAAGCCCCATGTCTAAGAAACCAGCAGCCCAGCCCACAGCAAGACAGAAAAGCCCCCGCCCTCGGCCCAGGCCTGAGCAGAGATGCCCAGACATTTTCCCTGGGCCTCCCTGGCCCGACACTCCTCCCCGCCCTCTCACCAGGGTTTGGCTGGGTACGTAGGGAGGCTCCTGGCACAGGCCACCACCATCAGCTCCTCCCTCTCCTTTTCTTTCTACTCCAACCATCCTCCCCAAATCTAAGTAAAATGTCAAGTTCTGAAAACCCTCCCTGTGTAACATTTCATAAATCCATCCTCCTTCTCCAGGTACCTTAGCTGAGGCTCCAGATCAAGGTCAACATCAACAGTGATAAATCATGTTGATAGTATGGGCCCTTGATCTGATGCAATGAAAATGACAGCTAACTTCTGTGATCTTCCTCCTCAAAACTATAACCCCAGTCTAATTGTGAGGAAGACATCAGACAGATCCAAGTTGAGGGACATTCTACAAAATACCCAACCAGCACTCCTTGAAACTGTTAAGGTCATCAAAACCAAGAGAAGTCTGAGAAACTGTCACAGCCAAAGGGAGACTAAGGAGATGTGATGACTAAATTGTAATGTGGTATCCTGGATAGGATCCTGGAACAGGAAAAAGGACATTATATAAACGCTAATGAAACCTAAATAGAGTATGGTCTTTAGTAGTTAATAACAGTGTATCAACATTGGCTTATTAATTTTGACAAATGTGCCATACAAATACAAGATGTTAATAATAGGGGAAACTGGGTGTGGTGGTATATGGGAACTCTCTGTACTATCTTTGCAGTTTTTCTGTGAGTCTAAAACCATGCTGTCAATGATGAAATCAAATAACAAATTAAAAAATACCTTGAGGCAAATGACAATGAAAACACAACCATACAAAATCTGTGGGATGAAGCGAAAGCAGTTCTTAAAGGGAAGTTTATAGTGATACAGGCCTTCTTTAAGAAACAAAAAAATCTCAAACAAACAACCTAACCCACCACCTAAAAGAATTAGAAAAAGACGAACAAACAAAACCTAAAGTCAGCAGGAGGAAGGAGATAATAAATATCAGAGAGGAAATAAGTAAAATAGAGATTAAAAAACAATAGAAAAAAACCAATAAAACCAAGAGCTGGTTCTTTGAAAGGGTAAACAAAATTGACAAACCTCTAGCCAGGCTCACCAAGAAGAAAAGAGAGAAGACCCAAATAAACAAAATAAGAAATGAAAGAGGAGAAATCACAACTGATACTGCAGAAATACAAAAAACCATAAGAGAATACTATAAACAATTATATGCCAACAAATTCTACAACCTAGAAGAATGAACAACTTTCTAGAAACATACAGCCCACCAAAACTGAATCAAGAAGAAATAGATAACTTGAACAGACGGATTACTAGAAGTGAAATAGAATCTGTAATAAAAAAAAAAAAAAACTTCCCTACAAACAAAAGTCCAGGGCCTGATGGCTTTACAGGTGAATTCTACCAAACATACAAAGATGAACTTATACTGATCCTTCTCAAACTCTTCCAAAAGATTGAAGAGGAAGGAAAACTCCCAAAGACATTCTATGAAGCTACCATCACTTTGATACCAAAACCAGACAAAGCCACTACCAAAAAAGAAAATTACAGGGCAATATCTGTAATCAATATAGATGCAAAAATTCTCAACAAAATGTTAGCAAACTGAATCCAACAACTCATAAAAAAGATTATACACCATGACCAAGTTGGATTCATCCCAGGATCATAAGGATGGTTCAACATATGCAAATCAATGTAATACACCACATCAACAAAAGAAAAGACAAAAGCCACATTATCATTTCAATAGATGCAGAAAAAGCATTTGATAAAATTCAACATCCATTCATGATAAAAACTCTTACCAAAGTGGGTATAGAGGGAACATATCTCAACATAATAAAAGCTATTTATGACAAACCCACAGCTAATATAATACTCAACAGTGAAAATATGAAAGCCTTCCCGCTAAAATCTGGAACAAGACAAGAATGCCCACTCTCACCACTTCTCTTCAACATAGTATTGGAAGTCCTAGCCACAGCAATTAGACAGAAAAAAGTATTCAAATTGGTAAAAGGTTTTCAAAGAGGTAAAATTTTCATTATACGCAGATGACATGACAATATATATATATATATACACACACACATATACAGAAAACCCTAAAGACTCCACACAAAAACTACTAGAACAGATAAACAAATTCAGCAAGGTAGTGGGATACAAGATTAACATACAGAAATTGGTTGCATTTCTTTACAGTAAACAAACAATCCCTTTTAAAATTGCAGCAAAAATAAATAAATAAAATACTTAGGAATAAACCTCACCAAGGTGAAAGACTTATATGCTGAGAACTACAAAACATTAATAAACAAAACTGAAGATGATTCAAAGAAACAGAAACATATCCCATGCTCTTGTAATGGAGAATTAATATTGTTAAAATGGCCATACTACTCAGAACCCTCTTACACTGTCAGTGGGAAATGTAAATTGGTGTAGCCATCATGGAAAACAGTACGGAGTTTCCTAAAAAACTAAAAATAGAATTGCCATATAATCCAGCAATCCCACTCCTGGGTATATACCCAGACAAAACTATCATTCAAGAAGATACATGCACCTCAGTGTTCATAGTGGCATTATTTACAATAGCCAAGATATGGAAACAACCTAAATGTCCATCGACAGGTGAATGGATAAAGAAGATATGGTATATATACACAATGGAATATTACTCAGCCATGAAAAAGAATGAAATAATGCCATTTGCAGCAACTTGGATGGATCTAGAGATTATCATACTAAGCAAAGTAGGTCAGAAAGAGAAAGACAAATACCAAACGATATCACTTATGTGTGGAATCTAAAATACGACACAAATGAACCTATCTGAAAAACAGAAACAGACTCACAGACATAGAGAACAGACTTGTGGTTGCCAAGGGGGAGAGGGGGATGGGGAGGGAAGGACTGGGAATTTGGGATTAGCAGATGCAAACTAGTATGCATAGGATGGATAAACAACAAGGTCCTACTGTATAACACAGGGAACTATATTCAGTATCCTGTGATAAACCATAATGGAAAAGAATATGACAAAGGATATATATATCTATAACTGAATCACTTCGCTGTACAGCAGAAATTAACACATTATAAATCAACTATATATTTTAGTAAAATTTAAAAATTTTTAAAAAACATGATAAAATATAAGGTTATTAAAAATAATAATGGGAATTCCCTGGTGGTCCAGTGGTTAGGACTCAGCACTTTCACTGCCCTGGGCCGGGTTCAGTCCCTGGTTGGGGAACTAGGATCCTGCAAGCCATGCAGTGTGGCCAAAAAATAAAATTTTTTAAAAAATAACTGTGTGTGTATAGGGCAAGGAGCTGGTTGTGGATGAGGGTAAGGATGGGGATAAATCAGGAATGTCCTTAGGGTGGCACATCCCCTCCTGGCCTGAAAAATCCTAATACCATCAACTCCACCCACTCCTACCTCCCAACCACCACCAAGGGTGGCTCTTCAAATGTCTCTTCCAACAAGAGGAAGACATTTTCTTTCATTTCTTGATTATATTTCAGAGAAGTAAAAACAAACCAACAACACACAGGGTACTCACTACATTAAAATTTAATATATTGCCCTGTCACGATAATGCAGTCCTAAATTTCCCTCACCACTTTATTTACCACTACCTACCCTGCGTAAATCCCATGTTTTAGTCAAATTATTCTAGAGTAGTGGTTCTCAAACTTTGCTGTGCATCAAAATCACCCGGCAAGCTTGTTAAACAGATTCCTGAGTTCTTCCCTCATTAGGTCTGGAGTGAGGCCTGAGCATCTGCATTTATAACGAGTTCCCAGGTGATGTTGATGCTGCTGGTCTGGGGACTATAGTCTGAGAGTGACCGGTCTAGGAGTTTCTTCCTTACCTACTCACTTTTCTTCCTTCTCATCCCTGTGCCTTTGCACATTTGGAGTCCCATGTGGAATGCAGTCAACATATTTCGTACCAGACATGCCAATAGATTTTTAGGCTACAAGAGTGAACAAAAGAAATAAGGTTCCTATTCTCATGGAACTTATATTCCAGTAGTCAGACAATACATAAATAAATATACAAGAGAATTACAGATGATGGGAAGTGCTCTGAAGGAAATAAACAGGGTGATAGAACAACAACTAATTAAGAATAGGAGGGATATGGACATTTCTTGGGTACCTGGTCACCATCCATTTTCCCCATTTCCCATTCTTACACGATCATGAATTTCTCAGCACTGTTTGGTGGGTGGGATTGGCTCCGCCCATAGCTCCAAAGGCTAACTGCCTTAGCCAGTTTGCACGGCAATCTTCCCGGCCCCGGTGGTGTGGTGGATACTGTGGTTCCCAGTTCAGATGTCTGTTACTGGGCAGCACACATGCACCCAGCTGCTGTGAGTATAGACTGCTAAGGCACACAGCTGCCCCCTTCCTCCAGAGAAACGCCCTGGCTGACGGGAGCTGCCTAACTTAGGGGCAACCCTCAGCCAGTAACCGACTGATACGTGGGCACAAAAAGCCACATGGCCTCCAAGGCCACATTGCCTCTGTGTTGTAGTTTATGTTCCCTTTGTGGATCAGGTCAATGATAGAGTTGACCTGAGATTTTGTAACTGCTCAACATCTTCCCTTTCCTGATCCTGCTCCACTCTCCCCCTCACAGGTGTGTCTGACAGCCTTCCTCCCTTCCTTCCTTCCTTCCTCCCTCCCTCCCTCCCTCCTTCCCTCCCTTCCTTCCTTCCTTCCTTCCTTCCATCGCCATGCTGCACATAGGGTCTCCAGAACTTATTCATCTTGTAACTGACAGTTTGAACACTTTGATCAACATCTCCCCATTTATCCCAGCTCCCAGCCCCTGGGATTACCACCATTGTATTCTCTGTTTCTATGAGTTTGATTTATTTAGATTCCACATATAAGTGAGATCATGTAATATTTGTCTTTCTCTGTTTGGCTTCCTTCACTTAGCATAATGTCCTCCAGGTTCATCCATGTTGTTGCAAATGGCAGTATTTCCTTCTTTTAAAAGACTGAATAATATTCCACACCTTTGTCCATTCATCCACTGACAGATATGTAGATTGTTTTCATATGTTGGCAATTGTGAATCATGCTGCAATGAACATGGGAGTACCAGTATCTCTTCAAGACAGTGATTTCATTCCCAGAAGTGAGACTGCTGGATCATATGGTATTTCTTTTTTTTTTTAATTTAATTTAATTTATTTTTTTATATAGCAGGTTCTTATTAGTTATCCATTTTATACATTTTAGTATATACATGTCAATCCCAATCTCCCAACTCATCCCACCACCACCACCCTACCACTTTCCCCCCTTGGTATCCATACGTTTGTTCTCTACATCTGTGTCTCTGTTTCTGCCCTGCAAACTGGTTCATCTGTACCATTTTTCTAGGTTCCACATATATGCGTTAATATACGATATTTGTTTTACTCTTTCTGACTTACTTCACTCTGTATGACAGTCTCTAGATCCATACACGTCTCATATGGTATTTCTATTTTTAATTTTTTAAGGCGCTCCCATATAGTTTTCCATAATGGCTATACCAATGTACATCCCCACCAATAGTAGGTAAGTGTTTCCTTTTTCCACATCCTCACCAACACTTATCATTTGACTTTTTTATAATAGCCATCCTAACAGGTGTAAGGTGATATCTCATTGTGGTTTTGATTTGCATTTCTATAATGATTAGTGATGTTGAGCATGTTTTCATGTACCTGTTGGCCATTCATATGTCTTCTCTGGAAAAACATCTCTTCAGGTACTTTGACCATTTTTAGTCAGGTTATTTGGTTTTTTTTTTTTTTAACATCTTTATTGGAGTATAATTGCTTTACAATGGTGGGTTAGTTTCTGCTTTATAACAAAGTGAATCAGCTATACGTATACGTATATCCCCATATCCCCTCCCTCTTGCGTCTCCCTCCCACCCTCCCTATCCCACCCCTCTAGGTGGTCACAAAGCAACGAGTTGATCTACCTGTGCCATGCGGCTGCTTCCCACTAGCTATCTATTTTACATTTGGTAGTATATATAAGTCCATGCCACTCTCTCACTTCATCCCAGCTTACCCTTTCCCCTCCCCGTGTCCTCAAGTCCATTCTCTACATCTGCGTCTTTATTCCTGTCCTGCCCCTAGGACATAGAACCCTTTTTTTTTTTTTTTTTTAGATTCCATATATATGTGCTAGTATACCGTATTTGTTTTCTCTTTCTGACTTACTTCACTCTGTATGACAGACTCTAGGTCCGTCCACCTCACTACAAATAACTCAATTTCATTTCTTTTTATGGCTGAGTAATATTCCATTGTATATATGTGCCAGGTTATTTGGTTTTTGTTTGGTTGGGTTTTTTGGGTTTTGTTTTCTGTTGTTGTTATTGAGTTGTATTAATTCCTTATATATTTTGGATATTAACCCATTATTAGATATATGATTTGCAAATATTTTCTCCCATTCTTAAGTTGCTTTTTCATTTTGTTGATTGTTTCCTTTGCTCTGCAGTGTGATGTAGTCCCACTTACTGATCTTTGCTTTTGTTGCCTGTACTTTTGGTGTCAAATCCAAAAACTCATTGCCAAAATCAATACCAAGGGGTTTTCCCCTCATGTTTTATCCTAGGAGTTTTATGGTTTCAGGTCTTAGATTTAAGTTTTTAATCTGTTTTCAGTTGATTTTTGTGTATGGTGTAAGAAAGGGTCCAATTTCATTCTTTTGCATGTGCATATCCAGTTTTCCCAACACTATTATTTGAAGAATCTATCCTTTCCCCACCGTGTATTCTTGGAACCTTTGTTGAAGATGAATTGATTGTATATGGATATGTTTATTTCTGGGCTCTCTATTCTGTTCCATTGATCTATGTGTTTCTTTTTATGCCAGTAGCTACTATTTTGATTACTGTAACTCTGTAATATAATTTGAAACCTCCAACTTTGGAAGTGTGATACCTCCAAATTTGTTTTCCCTGCCCAAGATTGCTTTGGCTATTCAGGTTCTCTGTGGTTCCATACAAATTTTAGGATTGATTTTTCTATTTCTGTGAAAAATGCCACTAAATTTTTGATAGGGATTGCACTGAATCTGTAGGTCACTTTGGGAAATACAGACATTTAAAAAATATTAATTCTTCCAATCCATGAACATTGAATATCTTTCCATTTATTTGTGTCTTCTTCAATTTCTTTCATCAATATTTTATAGTTTTTAATGTACAGATCTTTCACCTTGTTGGTTACAATTACTCCTAAGTAATTTATTCTTTTTTGATACTAATATAAATAGTATTGTTTTCTTAAGGTCTTTTTCAGATAGTTTATTGTTAGTGTATAGAAATGCAACTGATTTGTGTATGTTGATTTTGTATCCTGAAACTTTACTGAATTTGTTTATTAGTTTATTAGTCTTTAGGGTTTTCTATATACAAGATCATGTCATCTGCAAACAGACAATTTTACTTTTTCCTATCTGATGTGGATGCCTTTTATTTTTTTTTCTTGTCTAAATGCTCTGACTAGGACTTCCAGTACTATGTTAAATAGAAGTAATGAGAGTGGGCATCCTTCTCTTCCTAATTTTAGAGGAAAAGCTTTCAGCCTTCCACTGCCAAGTATGATGTTAGCTGTTGGCTTGTCATATATGGCCTTTATTTTATTAAATGCTTTTTCTGCATCTATTGAGATAATCATATGATTTTTATCCTTCATTCTGTTAATGTGGTGTATCACATTTATCGATTTGCATATGTTGAATCATCCTTGCATCTCATGGATAAATGTTACTTGATCATGGTGTATGATCCCTTTAATGTGCTGCTGATTTGGTTTGCTAGTATTTTATTAAGGATTTTTGCATCTATGTTCATCAGGGATAGTGGCCTGTAGTTTTTTTTCGCTTGTACTGTCCTTGTCTGGCTTTGGTATCAGGGTAACACTGTCCTTGTAAAATGTTTGGAAATGTTTCCTCCTCTTCAGTTTTTTCGAAGAGTTTGAGAAGGATTGGTATTAATTCTTCTTTAAATGTTTGGTAGAATTCATCAGTAAAGCCATGTGATCTTGGGTTTTTCTTTGTTGAGGAATTTTTGATTACGGATTCAGTCTCTTTTACTTGTTATTGGTCTGTTCAGATTTTCTATATCTTCATGATTCAGTCTTGGTAGGTTGTATGTTTTTAGGAATGCATCCATCTTTTCTAGGTTGTCCAGTTTGTTGATGTATAACTGTTCATAGTAGTCTCTAATGATCCTTTGTATTTCTGTGGCATCAATTGTAATGTCTCCTCTTTCTTTTCTGATTTTGAGTCTTCTTTTCTTTTTTTCTTATTTAGTCTACCTAAAGGTTTGTCAGTTTATTTTTTCAAAAAACCAACTCTAGTTTTGCTGATCTCTTCTATGGTTTTTCTAGTCACTATTTCATTTATTTCTAGCCTGATCTTTGTTATTTCTTTCCTTCTGTTAACTTTGGGCTTTGTTTGTTCTTCTTTTCCTAGTTCCTTGAGGTATAAAGTTAGATTTTTTACTTAAGATCTTTCATTTTTCTTAATGTAGGTGTTTATCACTATAAACTCACCTCTTAGAACTGCTTTTGCTGCATCCCACAAGTTTTGGTATGTTGTGTTTCCAATTTCCTTTGGTTCAAGATATTTAAAATTTTTTCTTTTTGATTTCTTCTTTGACTCATTGGTTGTTTAGGAATGTGTTGTTTAATTTCCACACATTTATGAATTTTCCAGTATTTCTCCTGCTACTGATTTCTAGTTTATATCACTGTGGTCAGAAAAGGTACTTGATACCTCACAGGTATTTCTCAAAGAGCACTTACCACCTGAATCCCTAACTCAGGTTCTGCTTCTGCAAAAATGACCTAAGATAAATGAGCACAAGACCCATATCCAGATTATCAGGGCCAATGTGTATTTGACTCAATAGCCACACTTTGGATGAGCTGTTGACAGCCTCTGGGGAGAAGAGAAGAATCACACAGGAAGTAGAGGAAGGAAGCAGAGTGAAAAATGGAAAACAGATATTCATCATTTTGTTTAAACTGTGGCCAGATCTATGACTAGTTACTTAGTTATGTGAGACAATAAATTTCTTTCTTATAAGTCAATTCAAACTAGAATTTCTGTTACTTGCAAGGAAAATTATCCTACCTGATATAGGAGGGTCATCAGAGGTGACCCTGAAGTGACATTTAGATTGAAATTGAAAACAAGAAGGAGAGCCACCCATTATATATCTGAAAAAAAAAAACAAACCCAATAATTTGAAAAGATACATGCACCCCGATTTTCATAGTAGCCTTATTTACAATCGCCAAGATATGGAAGCAACCTAAGTGTCCATCAACAGATGAATGAATAAAGAAGATGTGGTACATAAGTACAGTGGAATACTACTCAGCCATAAAAAAGAATGAAATTTTGCCATTTGCAACAACATGGATGGACTTGGAGGATATTACACAAAGTGAAATAAGTCAGACAAAGACAAATACTGTATGATATCACTTGTATGTGGAATCCAAAAACTACAACAAACCAGTGAATATAACAAAAAAGAAACAGACTCACAGATATACAGAACAAACTAGTAGTTACCAGTTAGGAGAGGGAAGGCAGGAGGGGAAATATAGGGATAGGGGATTAAGAGGTACAAATTATTATGTATAAAATAAACTATAAGGATATATTGTACAACAAAATATATATTTTATAATATATATTTTATATTATAAAATACAAGCAATATTTTATAATAACTATACATGGAGTATAACCTTTAAAAATTGTGACTCACTCTATTGTATACCTGTAACTTACATAATATTGTTCATCAATTCTACTTCAATAAAAACAAATTAGTTCATTAATTAATTAATTTTTTAAAAAAGAAAAAAAGCCACCGATGCAAAGAGGCAGGAAAAGGAAAGACAGAATAACTAGTGCAGAGGCTGTGCGGTAGGAAAAAGTTTAGCACCTGGAGCAACAGAGAGGAGGCCAGTGTGAGCAAGGTAGAAGGAGACAAGATTGGGAAGGTGAGCAGAGACAATGTAGGTGTGGCTTATGCAAAAAAAGTGAGTAGAACTCTATTCAGCAAACCCTTATTCAAAGAAGGCTTGTCTTGAATGGTTAAAGAAGATGTGGTACATATATACAATGGAATATTATTCAGCCATAAAAAGGAATGAAATTGGGTCATTTGTAGAGACATGGATGGACCCAGAGACTGTCATACCGAGTGAGGTAAATCAGAAAGAGAAAAACAAGTATTGTATATTAACGCATATTTGTGGAATCTAGAAAAATGGTACAGAGGAACTGATTTGCAAGGCAGAAATAGACACAGATGTAGAGAACAAACGTATGGACACCAAGGGGGGAAAGGGGGGATGGGATGAATTGGGAGATTGGGACTAACATATATACACTAATATGTATAAAATAGATAACTCATGAGAACCTGCTGTATAGCACAGGGAACTCCACTTCTCTGTACAGTAGAAACTAACACAACATTGTAAAACAACTATACCCCAATAAATAAATAAATAAATAAATAAATATTTTTTAAAAATTAAAAAAAGAAGCCTTGTCTTAGCAAAAGATTAATGAATAATTCAAATTTAGATAGTTTCAGTAAAAATTTTGCTTAAGGTATACATGTATCAGTTTTTATGACTCCCCATTGAAAAAATTTCAGTTAAGTAATTACCCATCACAGATCTCATCAGATCAGAGCATCCTACCATATGAATACACTATAATCTATTTAACTTTATTGAGTATTGTCAGTGTTTCATATAATTAACAGTGCTGCAGTGAATGACCTTATACATACACCTTTGCACAGTTATTTGAGTAAACCTGTAATTTTATAAACATAAACATTCTGAATCACAGAGCACCCACATTTCCATTTTAAACAGATGTTGCCAAGTTGTTCCTGAAAGTATATACCAATTTATACTCCATTTATAGAAAATCTTACTGGGCATTTTACCAATTAAAGAAATATATTTTTCAACCAAATAGGCAAAAGAAAGCTTTAATTTGCATTTCTTTTATTATTGAAGTACATTTTTTATTTGCCTATTGGCCATTTATATCAATAATTCTTCTATTATGAATTCCCAATTCATGTCTCTTTTTATCCTTCTACTGAGTTCTTTACCTTTCTATTGACTTGTAAGAGTTCTTTGGATATTATGAATGTCAGCCCTTTATTTGTCATATGTAATCCAAATATTTTACCCATTGTCATTGGTCTTTGACTTTGTTTATGGTGTGTTTTAGATTTTTATGAAGTGAAAAATCACCCTTTTAAGAAGGTTGCTAGGAAATCAAAACTACAACAAGGTATCACCTCACACTGCTCAGAATGGCCATCATCAAAAAATCTACAAACAATAAATGCTGGAGAGGGTGTGGAGAAAAGGGAGCCCTCTTGCACTGTTGGTGGGAATGTAAACTGATACAGCCACTATGGAGAACAGTATGAAGGTTCCTTGAAAAACTAAAAATAGAACTACCATATGACCCAGCAATCCCACTATTGGGCACATACTCTGAGAAAACCATAATTCAAAGAGTCATGTACTACAATGTTCATTGCAGCACTATTTACAATAGCCAGGAAGCAACCTAAGTGTCCATCAACAGATGAATGGATAAAGAAGATGTGGCTCATATATACAATGGAATATTACTCGGCCATAAAAAGAAACGAAATTGAGTTATTTGTAGTGAGGTGGATGGACCTAGAGTCTGTCATACAGAGTGAAGTAAGTCAGAAAGAGAAAAACAAATACCATATGCTAACACAAATATATGGAATCTAAAAAAAAAAAAATGGTTCTGAAGAACCTAGAGGCAGGACAGGTAGAACCTAGATGCAGACGTAGAGAATGGACTTGAGGACACGGGGAGGGGGAAGGGTAAGCTGGGACGAAGTGAGAGAGTGGCATGGACATATATGCACTACCAAATGTAAAATAGACAGCTAGTGGGAAGCAGCTGCATAGCACAGGGAGATCAGCTCAGCGCTTTGTGACCACCTAGAGGGGTGGGATAGGGAGGGTGGGAGGGAGACGCAAGAGGCAGCGGGTATGGGGATATATGTATACGTATAGCTGATTCACTTTGTTATACAGCAGCAACTAACACAACAATGTAAAGCAATTATACTCCAATAATGATGTTTAAAAAATAAATAAAATTTAAAAATTAAAAGGTTGCTAGGGTTTTTTTATGCTTAGAAGAGTCTGTATATTTAAAAATTAGAAAGCCTTTTGCCTGTGTTTTCTCTAATATATTTACGGTTTAATTTTTTACATTTATATCCATTTGGAATTAATTTGGTGTAAGGAGTGAGGTAAGGATTCAGCTTAATTTATTTTCCAGAAGCCTTGACAGGTGTCTCACTGTAATTTATTGAGTAATCAGTATTTTCCTCACCAATTTGAAATGAGGCTATTACCAAATATTAACTATTTTTAAATGTTTGGGACTATTTCTATGCCCGCTATTCAGTTTCACTAATATATCTATTCCTAAATCAGTACCAAACTGTTTTAATTACTGCAACAAAAATGCTTGCTTTATACCTGCCTTTCCTTGGCTATTCTCATTGCCAAGTTTTAAGAGTTATTTATTTGTTTTACCCCCCTAGTGAACTTAAGTTCCTTTAGAGCAGGAACTGTTGCTTAAGCATTTTTATAGCCTCGACAACTTGGCTGAGTATTTATTTTTCTTAGTAGCTTTCCATCCTGCTCCACCATACCACAGTGCCTTGCTCAAAGTAATCATTCACTTTAATAATCACGTTTATTAAATTTTAAGTGTTAAAAGAGGAAGGGCAAGATGTTCCAAGAGATGGAAATCAAAACAGTGAATTCAGGAGAGGCTAAAGCAGACAGCCCTCATGGTAGGAATGGAAGGCAATTGGGTTGATAAGCAGCCCCAGCCAGGATGTCAGTTTGTTCAGAACAGCACTGGAATTGTTGGTGTCACTGAAGCAGCCCTGGTGCTTGATCAAGTGCTCTGGTCAACAGATCTTGATGACTGAAGGACTGACTGCCTTTGTCATCCAACTCTGAAATGGCGGCATGGAGAACCTACCACCCATGGCCTCCTGTATTTCCAGAAGAATGGCTGTCACTATAAAGTACTGTGACTTGGCACACACATACCTAATCATCCTGAGGTGCCCTCTCCCTTTCAAAGTAGACACCCGCGTGTTGATGAATTGCCAGTGTTAGGAAGCTGTATATTTATTCCAGTGATTCAGCCGTAGACCAAGAGGTTGTACTGGCATTGCCCTCAGAGCCTAGGGATAATCCACATGTAAGAGGACTTGGGATGAAGCTGCCAGCAGAGATTTAAACTCCCAAAACTAACACAGAACCATCATTTTCCAAAATTTGCATCCCTGTTAAATTGTTAAAATTTTGGATTTCCAGTCATGTGGAGAGTCTGGTTTGGGAGGCCGGGGTGTGTTTGAACATGTATGTCTAACAAGTGCCCTCGGTGATTATCAGTTTGGGAAACACTAACATAATAGATCGGATTAATCTGGGTAGAAATGGGTGCTCGAGGAGGCTTAGGAAACACGGGAGTCCAATTAAACTAATTAGGGTGTATCCTTCAAACTAGAATGTAACTAAAGAAAACCCAGCCTATTTACTTACTTACTTATTTACTTACTTGCTTATTTATTTATTTATTTATTTTTGGCTGTGTTGGGTCTTCATTGCTGTGTGCGGGCTTTCTCTAGTTGCGGAGAGGGGGGGCTACTTTTCATTGCAGTGCACAGGCTTCTCATTGTGGTGGCTTCTCTTGTTGCAGAGCACGGGCTCTAGGCACGTGGGCTTCAGTAGCTGTGGCACATGGGCTCAGCAGTTGTGGCTCGCGGGCTCTAGGGAGCAGGCTCAGTAGTTGTGCACGGGCTTAGTTGCTCCGCAGCCTGTGGGATCTTCCCAGACCAGGGCTTGAACCCGTGTCCCCCGCATTGGCAGGTGGATTCTTAACCACTGCAACCAGGGAAGTCCCCAGCCTAATTATTTATACAGAGACCTATTAAAAAAAAAAAAAGCAACCTGTGCTGATAAAAGAGTATGTGTAGGACTCAAGTCTAAAAAAAATACAGAAAAATATGTCAGTATTTTTAAAAGGAAAGAATGAATGAATACACAGACCAGCTAAAGCAGATTTTCAACTCCCCTTTGATAAGAGAATTTCAGAAAAGTTCTAGCATTGGCATTTGCTAGAATTAGGTAGACAGCTGGCCAGGATAACACCCACCTGAATGCATGTGTTTCAACATGGATTACTTTTGAAAGGCTTATTACTTTTAAGTCACATTATATAGGACTGATGGTAACTAAGTCTGTGACTTTGGGCAAGTTGCTTACCTCTGTGGGCCTGCTTCCTGCCTATACAATGAGGTTAGACTGTTTCTTAGTCTAGGTAATCTGTAAGCTCTCCCACAGGCCTTAGATTCTTTGGTTGGTTCCATGGCATAACCATCTCTCCCCTGATGCACACACAGGAGACCCTGCTGCTGAAATTGGCCTGGAATCTCATGGCCTCACTTCCTCCAGTCCTTCTCTAAGACAAGACCTGTGACTCAAGATGAGGGTGTAGACAGAGGAGGCAAACCACTGCAGAACACAGAGGCTCCTCTACCCATCATTTTCTGGTCTCTGAAGGGGATTCTGAAGGTCCGTAGATTAGATAAGAGCATTAAGTCAATTTCAAAATGTTCTGCTTTGATAATTGAACTGTGGTAGAATGAAAAGAGAGAAAGAGGGAGAGAGGGAGGGAGCAAGGAAGGAAGGAGGGAGGGAGGGAAAGATGAGAGGGAGGGAGGGAGGGAGGAAAAAAATCACCTGGGCATCCCCGTAGCCAACTGTTGAAACTGTCAGGTATTGTTCTTGGCTTTTGTGTGGAGCTTGAGAATTACTGGTTGAGTAACAGGAAAGCCCTGAGACCTAAAGGAAACCTCAGGCAAGAGCCTGTCCTAAAGAATTCTAGTCTCTGACCTTGAAGCCCTCAGGCCTCAATCTATGAGGTCACCAGTTGGCCCACTAATATATGATCTCTTACAGAAGGGAAGAGCAAGTGTCAAATGCCCAACTCATAGCCACGACCCCAAACCTTTCATGACTGCTTTGTTACAAAAAGTAGGAAAAACAATTTTTTAAAGACAACCCCATCTATCTGACAAAAAAACCCCAACCCACTAATTCAAAAAGATACATGCACCCTAATGTTCATAGTAGCATTATTTACAACTGCCAAGACATGGAAACAACCTAAGTGTCCATCAACAGATGAATGGATAAAGAAGATGTGGTACATATATGCAATGGAATACTACTCAGCCATAAAAAAAGAATGAAATGTTTCCATTTGTGGTAACATGGATGGACTTGGAGGGCATTATGCCAAGTGAAGTCAGACAGAGAAAGAAAAATACTGTATGATATCACTTATATGTAGAATCCACAGATGACAACAAACTAGTGAATATAACAGAAAAGAAACAGACTCACAGATATAGAGAACAAACTAGTGGTTATCAGTGGGGAGAGGGGAGGGAGGGGGTCAATGTAGGGGTAGGGGCTGTGGAAGGTACAAATTATTAGGTGTAAGATAGGCTTAAGGATGTACTGTACAACACAGGGAACATAGCCAATATTTTGTAATAACTGTAAATGGAAAGTAACCTTTAAAATTAGCTTCTTTTCTAGCTAGAAATCTCAGGGGGCTTACATGAAGTTCCCCAGAGAGTATGGCCTGTGGGTTACAGTGCCATGACTAGGCTTGTATCCTTGCTCTAAAACTTAATACCTACTTAATTTTCTGAGCCTCAGTTTCCTCATCTGTCAAATGGACACCATTATGCCTACATCATACAATTGTGAAAAAGAGTATATAAAATAATATATATACATATATACTGACATGTGTATAGCAAATAAATTATGCTCAGTATTTTTTTTTCTTTTCCTTTCCCACAAATGACAAGAATGCGCCTGATAGTATAAATATTTTAGGATTGTGGCCAATATTCAAACATGAGAAGTAAATGGGAAAAAATTCAGATTAACCAGTAGTAAAGAGATGAATTAACTCCAATCAGGAGGTAAACTAGCCAGAGCTGCAGGCTCAAATCAGAAGAAAGAATTGAATGATGGTCTAATTTGAAACCAGAAGGTCAGCTGTGAAAATAACCCCGTTTGTAGGACATGAACAAGGAGTCCCTTGTTATCACTGTGACTATTTAAAAGGTGCTCAGCATCTCTTTCAGTGCACAGACGGGGCATCCTGGCATTCAGACCTTACAACTGTATCCCAGCCAAAACTCTTGGCCAAAAGCATTCCCAACTTTCTTGAGATGGTAAAAACTATCTGTCAACTCTGGAATGTTTAGAATTAAATACAGAGATGATGAAATAAACCAAACCATTGCTATTCATGATTTTTCAATAGAGTTAGGAATGATCTCTGTATATTTTATATTTTAAGTATTTGGTGTTTTTAAGAGATTTTAGGAAATTTGATAGATTTGGGCTTTAATTCTAACATAAAATGTGTAAGTGAGTAATTTTAGACTTAGATCTTTAGTTGAAAGATAAAGAGAATTATGGAAAGTTTGTAAACAAAATTGGAGTGTATATGATTAACTTGAGATGGACCACATTCATTTATTTAATTAGATTTATTAGAATGGGAAGGTTTGGGTAGGTAGGTTAGGCAGTAGAAGTGCTTTAAAAAATCAGATATAGTCAATTATAAATGCAGTCTAAGATGTTCAAGGGAATTTCATAAGATGTAAACAGGACAAATTGTTTAAGGGAATTTGGTCTGTTCAGCTACTCAATCAAACAATAATCAAATAACCCCCTGGATTTATTATATTTATTTTTAAAATAAGAATTGTAATTTGAACTTGAGAGCTTCAGGAAAACTTTTTATTTTTTAATAATAATGTTTAAATCTCAAGGTTTAAATTCTATTCTGTATCCGGAAAAACATATCACACAGACACGAAATAACTCACTTTGACAGTGCCAATTTTTAGGTTGCTGACCACTTAGATTTCTATCGTATTTGGGGAAACAAAGTAGATATAGAAAATGGAATTTACTCAATTTTGAATGAAATACTTTTAAACTATTTTAACCCTCAGAAGAAGGGGGAAAGGAAATAGAAAAAAGATTCATGAAAGGATAATAATAATGAAATTTATTTTGTGCTTAGTATGTTCCTAGCACAGCTCAAAGAGCTTCACATGTATTACTCATTTAAGCCTGCTAAAACCCCATGAAATCTTAGAAGAACAGTGTAGAAGAAGAAAGGAAGTGCTGTGTGGGTTGCCACAATCTAGGAAAAATTCTTCTCTTAGCCCGTCAGTGCTTTCTAAGGTAGCCCAGTTACCACATGCAGCACCCTGTAATATACCTGTTCATTTATTATTTCACTCTTACAGCCAACATTTATTAACTTCTTACTATGTGTCAGGCTACTGAGTGGCGCGTAGCTTTTCGGAGAGCAAGCCTGGAGACCAGTTAGGAGGCTGATGCCATGATCGAGGTGGACCTCATGGTGCCCGATTTAGGGCCGTGGCAATGGAGATGCTGAGGGAAGGATAGATTGAAGAGTTACTTAGAAGTTAGAATTGATATGACTTAACTGGAAACAGGACATTAGGGGAAAGGTGGTATCTTTTCCCAGGCCCTCAAAATGCAAGGCCTGAGGCCAGAGTTAAGGTCATAACAATTGATTTGGTAGATGCAAACCCAAAGAAGTGAGGATGAGGAAAAGGGGAAGCGAGCAAGGACAGCTGTGCAATGACAGTGTGCTGCATGGCCACCTGGCTCCTGGTTCACGACAGGAAAACATACAAAGAGAGACAGTGGATCACTCAGTAGTATGTTTTTTCAGCACACAGGACCCCTTAGAAGGGCTGCAAAGAACAAACCTATCCTGAAGCAATCCACAGAAAGAGAAAGAAGAGGGACTTCATCTCACAAGTTACCTCCTATCTTCTATGTACCAAGAAAAAAAAAAAAAAAACCCTAAGGAAGGAGTGAGTGGAGAGGTAGGAGGTGATGACAGTTCCATTTTGAATATGTTTCATTGCCTCTTATGAGATGTCCAGATGGAAATCTCCAATAGGCAGTTGAATGTAGACAGAGTCTGGAGCTCAAGAGAGAGAAAGACAGGTTGGAGAAGACTGGGTAGTGAGCACACAGTGTGTGCTAGGCTGTGCCCCCCAGAAGTCCCCTCTGGGAATGAAGCACTCATTCCCCCAGCTGCCAGGACTGCTGCCTGCTGGTGGCCATGGCCAAATCCCTCTCCAGGAATGACCCTTTATCAAAGGAAGCTGCCTTGCCCAAGTCTATGCACCTACCGTGTGCATGCAATGACAGGTTGATGTGGGGTTACAAAGACCTGTCCTCTTTGTCTCAGTTCAGGTCATTTCTGCAAGGCCTTCTCAGCTCTAGAGTTCCCTAGAACTAGATGATGCCACTGTTGAATCTACATTGCCAGTCCTGCTTCCTTCATCCCACTCCCGGGGTGTTTTCTAATAGTGCCCCCCAGTACATGACCTGCATACAAATCTCTGTTTCAGAGTCTCCCAGAGAACCTGAGCCAACACAGAGTGGAAGCTGAGGAAGGGAGAATTCTACCTGGACACTCTTTCAAGAAGTGTGTCTGTGACAAGGAAGGAAGATTCCTGAAGAAGGGTATTGTCAAAGGAGGACTTTTTAAAGTATAGTTGATTTACAATATTGTGTTAGCTTCAGGTGTACAGGAAAGTGATCAGTTATATATATATAAAAGATCATTTTCCATTATAGGTTATTATAAGATATTGAATATAGTTCCTTGTGTGATACAGTAAATCCTTGTTTTTTATCTATTTTATGTATGGTAGTTTATATCTGTTAATCCCATATTCCTAATTTATTCCTCCTCCCCCACTTTCCCCTTTAGTAACTATAAGTTTATTTTCTATGTCTGTGAGTCTGTTTCTGTTTTGCATATAGTTTCATTTGTGTTAATTTTTAGATTCCACATATAAGTGATATCGTATAATATTTGTCTTTCTGTCTGACTTACTTCACTAAGTATAATATTCTCTAGGTTTATCCATGTTGCTGGAAATGGCAATATTTCAATGATTTTTATGGCTGAGTAATATTCCATTGTGTATATATATATACACACAATGTATATATATATGTGTATATATATATATACACCACATTTTCTTAAGTCAATTGTCTATTGATGGGCACTTGGGTTGTTTCCATATCTTGGCTATTGTAAATAGTGCTGCTATGAACATTGGGGTGTATGTATCTTTTTGAATTAGAGTTTTCATCTCTTCTGGATATATACCCAGGAGTGGGATTGCTGGATCATAAGGCAGCTCTATTTTTAGTTTTTTAAGGAAACTCCATACTGTTTTACATAGTGGCTGCACCAATTTACATTCTCACCACAGTGTAGGAGGGTTTCCTTTTCTCCACACCCTCTCCAGCATTTATTATTTGTAGACTTTTGACAATAGCTATTCTGACCAGTGTGAGGTGATACCTCATTGTGGGTTTTAATTTGCATTTCTCTAATACAGTAAGTCCCCTACATACGAACGAGTTCCGTTCTGAGAGCACATTTGTTAAGTCCAATTTGTTCATAAGTCCAACAAAGTTACCCTAGGTACCAACTAACACAATTGGCTATATAATACTGTACTGTAATAGGCTTATAATATTTTTCACACCAATAATACATGGAAAACAAACACAAAAAAATAAAGAAAACTTTCTTAATCTTACAGTACAGTACCTTGAAAAGTACAGTAGTACAGTACAACATATGGTGTACAGGGGTTGGCATCGAGTGAACAGGCAAGAAGAGTTACTGACTGGAGGAGGAAGAGGAGGTGGGAGATGGTAGAGCTGAAGGACTGTCAGCAATAGGAGATGGAGGGCAAGCTGCAATCTCACTCATGCCTGATGTTGATGCACAGGTTCTGGTTCCTTGCTGAATTCAGTTCTATCTACCCACTTGAAAAAACGATCCAGGGATGTCTCCGTAGTAGCTCTTTTTTTCTTGTCATAGATGACATGGGAGCACTGGATTGCATTCTGAACGGCTGCTGCAACCTTCGTGTACCATTCGGTGTTCAGGTCCTGTGCCTCAAAAAGTAACTGTGCCTCCTCAAATAAAGAAAATCCCCTTGCCATTTCCTGCATCGTGAATCTCTTCAGTTCTTCAGTTACTTCTTCTTCCTCTTGTCTCTCTTTGTCCTTTCTCTGGGCCTCCAATTCCATCAGGTCTTCATTAGTAAGCTCCTCGTGTTGTACAGCAAGGAGTTCAATGAGGTCGTCCTCTTGCAGATCTAGCTCCAGCTTCTTGCTGAGGGTCACTAAGTTGCTGAAGACCTCTTTGGACTCCTCATCCACCTTCCCAAATCCACGAAAATCGTGAACAAACTGTGGGCAAAGTTTCCTCCAAACCCTATTCATGGTGATGGCTGTAACCTCATGCCAAGCAAGCCAATGTTCTTTATGGCCTTGTAGATGTTATAGTCCTTCCAAAATGGTCGCAAGGTTGTTCCTGATTTGTCACTCACCTTTACTGCCTGCCGAAAAGTGTAATGTAAATAATATTTGAATTTATTTTTGTATATGGTGTGAGGGAGTATTCTAATCTCATTGATTTATATGTAGCTGTTCAGCTTTCCCAACACCACTTGTTGAAGAGACTATCTTTTCTCTATTGTATATTCTTGCCTCCTTTGTCAAAGATTAATTGACCATAAGTGTGTGGGTTTATTTCTGAGCTCTTTATTCTGTTTCATTGATCTGTATGTCGGTTTTAGTGCCAATACCATGCTGTTTTGATTACTGTAGCTTTGTGGTATAGTCTGAGATCTGGAAGGGTTATGCTTCCAGCTTTGTGCTTTTTCCTTGGGAATGCTTTGGCAATTCTGGGTCTTTTGTGTTCCATATAAATTTTAGGATTATTTGTTCTAGTTCTGTGAAAAATGTTATGGGTATTTTGATAGGGATTGCATTAAATCTGTAGATTGCTTTGGGTAGTGTAACCATTTTAACAATGGTTAAAAGAGTCTGGGATTATCTTTCCATTTCTTTGAATCATCTTCAATTTCCTTTATCTGTGTTTTAGAGTTTTCAGCATATAGGTCTTTCACCTCCTTTATTCCTAGATATTTTCTTTTCTTGATGTGATTTTAAATGGGGCTGCTTTTTCTTACTTTCTCTTTCTGATATTTCATTGTTAGTGTAAAGAAATGCAACCGATTTCTGTATATTAATCTTGTATCCTGCTACCTTGCTGAATTCATTAATTAGTTCTAGTAGTTTTTGGGTGGAAACTTTAAGGTTCTCTATATAGAGTATCATGTCATCTGCAAATAGTGACAGTTTTACCTCTTCTCTTCCAATTTGGATACCTTTTCTTTTTCTTATCTGACTGCTGTGGCTAGGACGTCCATTACTTTGTTGAATAGAAGTGGTGGGAGCGGGTATCTTTGTCTTGTTCCTGAATTTAGCAGGAAGGCTTTCAGCTTTTCACTGTTGAATATTAAGTTGGCTGTGGGTATGTCATAAATGACTTTTATTACGTTGAGATATGTTCTTTCTATACCCATTTTGGTGAGAGTTTTTATTGTGAACGGATGTTGAATTTTGTCAGATGCTTTTTCTGCATCTATTGAGAGGATCATGTGTTTTTTTGTCTTTCCTTTTGTTAATGTGGTGTATCACATTGATTGATTTGCGTATGGAGTTTTTTATAAATTTATTTATTTTTGGCTGCATTGGGTCTTCGCTGGTGTGTGTGGGCTTTCTCTAGTTGCGACGAGCGGGGGCTACTTTTCGTTGTGGTGCATGGGCTTCTCATTGTGGTGGCTTCTCTCATTGCAGAGCACAGGCTCTAGGCATGTGGGCTTCAATAGTTGTGGCACGTGGGCTCAGTAATTGTAGCTCACTGATTTAGCTGTTCCATGGCATGTGGGATTTTCCCAGAGCAGGGATTGAAACCATGTCCCCTGCATTGGCAGGCGGATTCTTAACCACTGCACCACCAGAGAAGTCCCTGATTTGCGTATGTTGAACCATCCCTGTGATCCTAGAATGAATCCAACTCGATCATATTGTATGATCCTTTTTATGCATTGTTGGACTTGGTTTCTTAATATTCTGTTGAGGATTTTTGCATCTATACTCATCAAAGATATTGGCCTATAATCTTCTTTTTTGGTAGTGTCTTTGTCTGGTTTTGGTATCAGGGTGGGGGTGGTGGCTTCATAGAATGAATTTGGGAGTGTTCACCCTTCTTCAATTTTTTGGAAGAATTTGAGAAGGATAGGTGTAAGTTCTTCTTTGTATGTTTGGTAAAATTCCCCAGTAAAGCCGTTCGGTCCTAGACTTTTGTCTGCAGGGAGTTTTTTATTACAGTTTAGATTTCACTCCTAGTGACTGGTCTATTCAAATTATCTGTTTCTTCTTGACTCAGTTTTGGCAGGCTCTATGTTTCCAGGAACTTGTCCATTTTTTCTAGGTTGTCCAATTTGTTGGCATATAGCTGTTGATAGTGTTCTCTTACGATTTTTTGTATTTTTTCAGTATCAGTTGTTATTTCTCCTCTTTCATTTCTTATTTTGTTTATTTGGGTCCTCTCTCTGTTCTTCTTGGTGAGCCTGACTAGAGGTTGGTCGATTTTGTTTAACTTTTCAAAACACCAGCTCTTGGTTTTCTTGATCTTTCCTATTGTCTTTTTTTGGGGGAGGGGGGGGTCTCTATTTTATTTTTTTCCTCTCTGATCTTTAGTATTTTCTTCCTTCTGCTGACTTTGGGTTTTGTTTGTTCTTATTTTTCTAATTCTTGTAGGTAGTAGGTTAGGCAGTTTACTTGATGTTTTTCTTGTTTCTTGAGGAAGGCCTGTATCGCTATGAACTTCCCTCTTAGAACTGCTTTTGCTGCATCCCACAGATTTTGTAAGGTTATGTTTTCATTGTTATTTGGCTCAAGGTATTCTCTGATTTCTTCTTTTCTTTTATTGTTGACCCATTGGATTTTTAGTAGCGTGTGGCTTAGTCTTCATGTGTTTGTTCTTTTCCCGTTTTTCTTTCTGTTGTTGATTTCTAGTTTCATACCATTGTGGTCAGAAAAGATGCTTGAAATAATTCCTATCCTCTTAAATTTGTTGAAACCTGTTTTGTAACCTAGTATGTGGTCTATCCTAGAGAACGTTCCATGCACACTTGAAAAGAATGTGTATTCTGAATTTTTTTGGATGTAGTGTCTTGAAGATATCAATTAAGTCTGTTCTATTGTGTCATTTAGAAGCTCTGTTGCCTTATTGATTTTCTGTCTGGAAGATCTGTCCATTGATGTCAGTGAGGTGTTAAAGTCTCCCACTATTATTGTATTCCTATCAATTTCTCCCTTTATGTCTGTTAGTATTTGTTTTATATATTTAGGTGCTCCTATATTGGGTGCATAGATGTTAACAAGTCTAGTATCCTCTTCTTGTATTGACCCATTTATCATCATATACTGTCTTTCTTTACCTTATAACCTGTCCCTCATTATCTTTTTTTCTTTTTAACATCTTTATTGGAGTATAATTGCTTTACAATGGTGTGTTAGTTTCTGCTTTATAACAAATTGAATCAGCTATACATATACATATATCCCCATATCTCCTCCCTCTTGCATCTCCCTCCCACCCCTCTAGATGGTCACAAAGCACCAAGCTGATCTCCCTGTGCTATGTGGCTGCTTCCCACTAGCTATCTATTTTACATTTGGTAGTATATATAAGTCCATGCCACTCTCTCACTTCTTCCCAGCTTACCCTCCCCCATCCCCATGTCCTCAAGTCCATTCTCTACGTCTGCGTCTTTATTCCTGTCCTGACACTAGGTTCTTCAGAACCATTTTTATTTTTTTAGATTCCATATATATGTGTTAGCATACAGTATTTATTTTTCTTTCTTACTTACTTCACTCTGTATGACTGTCTCTAGGTCCATCCACCTCACTACAAATAACTCAATTTTGTTTCTTTTTATGGCTGAGTAATATTCCACTGTATATATGTGCCACATCTTCTTTATCCATTCATCTGTCAATGGACACTTAGGTTGCTTCCATGTCCTGGCTATTGTAAATAGAGCTGCAATGAACATTGTGGTACATGACTCTTTTTTTTTTTTTTTTTTTTTTTTTTATTTATATTTTATTTTTGTCTGTGTTGGGTCTTCGTTTCTGTGAGAGGGCTTTCTCCAGTTGTGGCAAGCGGGGGCCACTCTTCATCGCGGTGCGCGGGCCTCTCGCTATCACGGCCTCTCCTGCTGTGGAGCACAAGCTCCAGACGCGCAGGCTCAGCAGTTGTGGCTCACGGGCCCAATTGCTCCGCGGCATGTGGGATCCTCCCAGACCAGGGCTCGAACCCGTGTCCCCTGCATTGGCAGGCAGACTCCCAACCGCTGCGCCACCAGGGAAGCCCCATGACTCTTTTTGAATTATGGTTTTCATTATCTTTTTATGGCCTTTGTTTTAAAGCCTATTTTACTTTATGAGTATTGCTACCCCCACTTTCTTGTTGTTTCCATTTGTGTGAAATATCTTTTTCCATCCCCTCACTTTCAGTCCCCTCACCTTGTTTTCCAGTTGATTCTGCAGTTCTTCAAAGGAAGATTTTCTAAATTTGGAAAGACTAAGCATTTTTATATGCTGATGAGAAAGAGCTAGTTGAGAGGGAAGAATGGAAGATTCTGGATGATAAAAAGACCTTGAGAAGAAATGGAATCCAAATCACAGGTAGAACAATTGTCTGTTATAAGAGGAAAGACATTCCCTGTGATAAGAATGAGGGAGAAGGAGAGAATGAGTGTGAATGTAGATAAAATTTATTTTCACTGTAGGGAAGGTTAGATCATCTACTGAGAGTAAGAGGAACTGGAAGCTGAGAGTCAGAAGCTTGAAGACAGTGGGGAATGTTAGAAGTAGGCAGTGGGGACAGTGGCTGGGAGAACCACTCAGTGGAATGCCATAGAATTGCTGAGCAGTGATGAAGTCCAGGTTGAGAATGCGGTCACCAGGAATTTATAGTGGCAATCATCATAGTACTAAACATGGTATGTTATAATTATTCACAGGCCTCTCTCAGCACATGTGCCTGACAAGCTGGTGTATCCACTAAATGTTGAATAAATGAATGGACCCAGTTTAAGTGAGCCCTCCAATTAAAGGACCGCATTTCCTCCACCAACAGAGTTTCATCAACTAAAACCATTAGAAAGCTATCTTGGGTCTATCGCTCTCTGCTATTTTTAGTCTAAAGACACGTTGAGACGGAAAATGCGCTTTCCTCTGCTTTCGTGCCAGTTTGTTATATGTTATATATGTATGCTTTGTAATGCGTGTTTGCTGTGTAATGCATGTATGCATTCAGTAGTTTTCCAAAGATCACTAGTTAGCTCAGGCTAACTCAGGTCATCTGACTTGCATTCCATATACTGGGATATACGATATGCCATGTGAAACTGCCAAGGACTTCCAGGTGATACACTAAGCCTTCAATGTTCCCTTCCTTTCTTCCTTCCTTCCTTCCTTCCAGCCTCCCTCCATCTTTCCTCCCTGAGCATGGTAGACCTCTTGGAATCCATTCTGATCTCCCTACCAAGCTGTCCCCCAGCTTCATTATGTTCAGCCCTCATTTGCACATGCTCTTGACACCTGGTGTTTGGTGGCAGAAATGGCTGATAAAATTCCACACTGATTAATTTCATGTTTAATCTAACTGATACTTCTGTAGCCTTTGCAAATAACCTCTTTGAACAAAAACTGCAACGGCTCATTCCAAACCCGATCAAAGAGGTATGCATGACTCACAGCCACTAAATAAACATTGATGCCTGATGGCAGTAATATGGCTATTTATATTCAGAGCCTGATTTAACCAGTGGCATTCCTGTAATAAGATAATAAGCATGAGCTGTTTACTACAAAAAAAGGAGAGTCTGTGGTGCTGGTGTTCAATAAAATCTCTTAACAGGCAAATGAGTCTCTGAAATTGGTTGGCAAATACATCCAGAATGAGATGTGCTAATTAGTTGCTGTTACTGATTTTCTAAAATAAAGAGTTTAGACTTAAATTAGCCCTGAAATTTAGTACAATAAAAAATACTGGATATATGATATCATGTTGAGAGTCTTACAGATTATATCTAATATATGTACAGCAATACAATTAAGAAAAAAGAACTCTGCACATAAATCACTAGATTTTAAACAGAGACTGTCTAAGAAGAGGTTTTAAATGTGGAGAATTAGATATTTGAATCTCAGGTTCAAGTTTTTTTTCTATTCAGAAAGCATTTGTAGATGATCCTCTTGGCTATAGGGGCAGAGATATCTATTACTATAAGCACTTTAATTTTTAAATAGAAAGAGCAAAAGAATGCAAGAATTACCTTAATCACATTTGGATACCCTTTAAAAATAGATTAAGCCATTCAGAACCAAGATCACAGAGGGTATAGGTAAACACGTAGCAGACAGCTGTCTGGATTCAGAAAAAAATGATGAAAGTATCAAGCTTGTGAAGCCTCTCCCAACACCATCCAGCACTGGTTTTCCTCAACTGAGGTAAAAGCAGCAGGCATCTATCTTGTGCCTGCTCCCTTTCTCCTTCTACCATCACTCCAGGCAGCCCCCTTCCAGCTGCTAAAGATGCATCTTCAAACTTCCATTTTCACTGCTTCCTTCACCAAGCTTGAAGGAGCTGCCTATCAGGACTTGCAATTTCAAATAGTGAGATGATCTCAGAAGACATCCAAATATTATTTCTTTTAAAAAATCAAATATTATATCTAAAAAGTTATGGCCAAGTCATAAGAGGATTCAGCTTGTGTCTCCATCATATTTTTTTCCCTGAAACCAAGTTGAATTCAAGAACCTGTTGTTTGAATTTAGCTGGTTGAGATGATGCTTGTTTTCCCAGAGCAAATGGTCTTTCTTCTTTTAAAGCCAACTAGATGGCAGATAGTGCTGTAGCTCTAAAGTAGTAATGTTTCTAATGTTAGCAATGAGTCGATTCATTCATTTGAGTTCTATTCATCTACAGTTAAACCGACAAAGGTTGATTATTTATGTGCTTTAATTTAGATGTTCAGTCTGTATCAGAGTCTTTAGTTACCTGGGGTAATTGATGATGTACATCTTTGTCTCCACGTCACAGTGGGCCCCAACTCAGGTACCAACGTTTTCAGCTAATACTGAGACCTAGAATTGTTAGGGACACTCTCATATAATCTAGCAAATAATTGATATTATAAACAGAATCCTGAGTCATGAACATGTGGTCTTCCCTATATTTTTCAACAGTATTACTTAAGGTTCTCTTGAAACCAATTCTGGACTAGCTTAAGACAAAAGGGAATTTACTTGAAAGGATATTAGCAATTTTATAAAAGGTAAGGATGACTTGAATAGCTATGCCTCAGAAGCGCAAGAACAACAGCAATTCCAGAGATGTGAAAACAAGAGCTTCTGGGCTCATTCTGCTATTTTTGTAGCTCTGAGACTAACATCTCCTGGTTCCTTTGTTTCTTTTTTAAGATTCCATGTTCTTAGACAAGAAAATCTGGTTGGTCCAGCTGCGCTCAAACAAATGACCTGAACAAATCAGTTATGACTAACAAAGAGGGGGTGTCAGGGTCACATGGCATAGACATGGCTTCCGTGCAAGTCCCCAGAGACTGGAGGACAGTTGTCAAATGGGTAGCAAACCCAAGGGTCCTCTATACCAGTGCTCCTCCAAGTGCTGGTCCCCAAAAATGTCTGGTATCAATCCAGGAGCGTACTGTATAAGGAGCAGGCACCACAATCTAAATCAACACATTGCTTACTTCACTGAGAAAATCTTACTATTAAAAAATCGTCAGCTGAACTAAAGAGTGTGCTAGTGACACAGCTGGGTTATATCCTGGTGCAGCGTGTCTCACCTCCTCATGGACCAGTAGTGAACAATTTGTGGACCACCCCTGAATAGCAGTCTCTTCTCTTCAGCCCTTGCCTGACTTTATGGGACTCGTACCAGAGCAATCAAGAACATAGACTTTGGACTTCCCTGGTGGCACAGTGGTTAAGAATCCACCTGCCAATGCAGGGGACACAGGTTTGAGCCCTGGCCCAGGAAGATCCCACATGCCATGGAGCAACTAAGCCCGTGAGCCACAACTACTGAGCCTGCAAGCCACAACTACTGAAGCCCATGCGCCTAGAGCCTGTGCTCTGCAACATGAGAAGCCACCGCAATGAGAAGCCCACGCACCGCAGCAAAGAGTAGCCCCCGCTCGCCGCAACTAGAGAAAGCCCACGCACAGCAACAAAGACCTAACACAGCCAAAAATAAATAAAATAAAATAAAATTAATGAATTTTTTTTAAAAAAAGCTTTTAAAAAAAGGACATAGACTTTGAAGCTACCTGGGTCTCAGTTCTCACTATCCTGAGTAGGTGAATGACCTTGGGCTAATGAATACTCCAAGCCTCACTTTCCTCATCTAAGTTGGAGGTAACAATACTACCATATTTGTCAGGACTCCTTCAATTGCAGGCAGCAGAAAATCAAGTCTTTAAATTAAACCAGATGAAACTGTTGACACCCAATCTGCAAAAATGGCAATTTTATTGTGGTTCAAACTAACAGCTTTAGCTAAAAACGATTTTATTGGCTTACGAAGCTGGCAACTGTAACAGTGGAATAGGTAGCACACACATCTGAATCTAAGGCTCAAATGAATAAAGAGAAGCTCTCTCTTTTTCAGCAACCAGAATTGGATCATGTGGCATAGAATGATGCTAATTGGCCCTACTTGGGTTATGCTCCCAACCCTCCAGCCCAATCACTGTCAAAAAAGACACAAAGTTTCTTGATGGGCCAGGCTTAGGTCATGTGCTTGGGAGTAAGCAGGGCACTATGATTAATAGATTGACAGGTCTGTCAGATAAATCCTTTCTGTTTTGTTTGGCCATATCCCTAGGGCCTAGCACATAATAGGTGTCCCCAAAATTAGGTAAATAAATGATTGCGTAGGGCATATTGTGTAACCTCTTCAGTCAAAAGAGCGGGCAGACGAAAGCAGTAGAATCGCATGATAAATGCCTACACCATATGGTTGTTGTGAAGATCAGACAAGAATATGATGCATATGGGACAGGGCCTAGCACATGGGGGCACTTTTATTGGCCACATAGATCAGGTCAGCGTGGGAGCCCACCTCTTCCGTGCAGTGACTTGTACATAGCAGGCACCCAGGTTTTTTGATTGACTGGATGAGCTAATAAGTGAACTCATGAATAGACAATGAGCAATCTGGATCCTGTATCTTCCTTTGGAAAAGTTCTTTATCCTATGATGATTTTGATTTTGCCTGGTTTTCCTACGAACAACCAGACACAAATCACACAATCAATAGGGCAAGAGCAAACGGGCAATTAATTACAACTGGAGACATTTTAGGTAAAGACCTACATTAGGAAAACTTTCTAGGGTCCACAAGACAAGGCTTCTTCAGTGAAACTTAAAGAAAACAGGCTGGCTTCTATTATGATTCTTTCTGGTAGAAGAAAAGGGGCAGATGACTTCTAAGAGTTCTTGCCCAGTGACTGGCAGCACTGGTAAGTCACATTCCAATCCAAGTGAGGACGAAGGAAGGGGACGGGAGCAGAAGACACAATATCAGTGTTTGACTTGGAAGTGTCCACAGAGCTCATCTAGTGCAATCCCCTCTTTCCTGAAGGGGGAACTGAGGCCTGGAGAATGAAGCGGCCTAAGGGGCAGAGCTGAGTCCAGCTCTTCTTCGTCCACGTGCAGTATTTGTCCTCCACATCACACCACAGGCAGTGGTGGCTTCCTATGCACCCATCGTGCTCCTGTCACCCATGTAAGGTGGACATGGAAGCAGGTGGGTGATGGTAACGCCTCAGTGAGAAACTGGTAGAGACCCTCGTGTGGTCAAGGGTCAAAGGGTGGGGATTAGCATGACCTGAAGGATAATCTGACTCCCACTCTTGGTTACAAACCCCACATATTACTAACCTACCCCTTCCCGCCTGCCACCTGAAGAGAATCCAAAACATGTCCAATATATATTTTAAAACATTACATGTGTCAAGCAATTTGACCAAATGACAAATCAGGTCATTTTATTTATTAGGTTATTTTATTTTCTAAATTAACTCAGGACATGTGAACCTAATAAAGGATATTTGAGCCTTTTCTGAATAGGAAAAACATACATTTAGGTGCTGAAGTATTGACCTTGTAGGCAGATTGTTTGCAATCAGGACAAACCAGGCTATGTGCGCACTAGAGGTTACGGGCATAATATTTGTGGCAGACTATTAATTCCCCACCCAGTATAGATTCTCCCCTTCCTCATTGGCAGAGCTCCTATATTGCTGGGAGTGACAGGATTCCCAGCCTAAATTTGTTTTATAACTTACTTGAGATGTAAGTAGAGGTCATGGAGCCTTTCCAGAAAGCGCCCTTTACAGCGACTGACTCAGATGACAGGACCCTTCTGTCTTTCCCCTTTCTACATCTTCCAGATGCTACATGGCTGGAGCTCCAGAAGCCATACTATAAACATGAGATGAGGATCCATCCTAGATATTGTGAGATGGCGAGCTGCCAGGAGCTTGGGTCCCCCAAAACCTCATGCACCACCACATCAGCCCTACACTGCCTGCTTCTTGTTAGATGAGAGGAAAAGAAGGCCCTATCTTATTTAAACCAATTTTCAGATCAGCTGAGTACAGTTCCTGACTGATTCAAACTCATGGCATGATCTTGGCAAAGTAAGTTCTTTAGCCCCTTTGTGCCTCAGTTTCTTTCCCCTTAAAACTGAGTAAGAGCACCAGCCAGCATTAAAAAACACATAATACAGTGTTTTAAAATTCTAGAAAAATTTTGGACGTAGTCAAAGGAGTAAGGGGGTGAATACATGGCTATCTGAACTTAACCACTAGTCAATCAGAACAGTTCCTTTTCTATTTAATTTTCATATGGAGTTTCCAAGTAAGATTTCATTTGGAAGAGAAGAAAAATAAGTTACAGGCTAAGATAAGTTGAAAATCACTGGCATAGAAAAATGTTTAGTCCATCATATGTGAAAAGGACAGTTGGGGCATACCACTGCTCCTGAGATGATAGTTTTCCAACATTGCTGATGGATCTAGTGATGCCCATTGGATCCTTCTTGGAATCAATAGGCCACACTTGTAGACCAGCCTAGGGAAACAGTCTGGAGCCAACAAGCAGTGACAGTGCCCTGATCCCTGCAGGAATAAAACCAGTCGCTCTGCTGCCTTCATGCTGTACTCTAACCCCCTGAAGAATAACTAACGAGCCTGAGAGTCATGCAGCAGCTGCTCTCTGGGGTGTTAAAAAGAGACTGAAGGGAGCTGAGGAGTCATGTCCATTAGGAAGGTGTCTTGTCACTAAGTGGCTCCTGTCACTGCCCATAGCCCTGGCCTCTCTGATCCATCAGACTCAGTGTACTTACTCACCCAAGGGTTCAGTAGTCTTCCACATGGGAAAAAGATACCATCTGAGATGAAGGAAGGAAGGAAGGAAGGAAGGAAGGAAGGAAGGAAGGAAGGAAGGAAGGAAAGAGACAGGAAAAAAGGAAGAAGAAAGAAGGAAGGAAGAAGAAAGAAAGAAGGAAAGAAAGAAAGAAGGAAGAAGAAAGAAGAAAAAGGAAGGAAGAAGGAAAGAGGAAAAAAGAAGGAAGAAAGAAGAAAGAAAAAGAAGAAGAAAGGAAGGAAGGAAGAATGAGAAAGAGAGAGAAAGAAAGAACGGAAGAAGAAAGAAAAAGAAAAAAGAAAGAAGAAGAAAGAAAGAAAGAAGAAAGAAGAAAGAGAAAAGAAAGAAAGAAAGAAAGAAAGAAAGAAAGAAAGAAAGAAAGAAAGAAAGAAAGAAAGAAAGAAAGAAAGAAAGAAAGGGAAAAAGAAAGAAAGATAGAGGGGAAGGGAAGGGAACCAAGGGAGAGAGGGAGGAAGGAAGGGAGAGAGAATGAGAGAGAGAGGAAGGAGAAAGAAAAGTCCTGAGCCGTTCACACAACTTTGACTCCTAATCAAGCTGTCTCTCAGCAGGACATCTCACCTGAGCCCTGGAGAAAGAGCCAAAACACAAAGTTCTTGAGACCTTGGAGATAAGCCTTCGTCTGACTGAACCCCACACCCATCCACAGAAGGAGCTTCAGAACCCAAGAAAATGATACAAGCAGGGCCCTCTGATTATAAAAGTCTCCCCTGTACACTCTGCAACCTCAAATCAGAAATAGCTGAGGGCTGGCTCTCACACAGTCAGAGTCCCAGGAGCAATCCCAGACCCTGACTCCAAATTCTCTTTCCCAACCGACTCGATTTCAACTTTGACTTGCCAATCAAGCTGCAGCTTATTCCGCTCAAGTCTCCAGCTCTGTTTCTCTGAACGTGACTGCGCCTGTCTTCCTCTCACTTTGTGGGGTCACATCACATCCCTGAGCTGCAGATCCCTCATGAGCCCTTGTCTTTAACCCTTGCTCACTCTGCACCCGATCTCCAACCCACACGTGCCCACTTCAACCACACTCAGCTGCCAAGATCCAGACTCTTCTGGGGATAGTCAGGCTCTGTCTGCTTTCCTTTCTCATATTCTCAAACATCGCATGAACACAACTCATTCAAATAAATCATTAAAATAGAATATATTTGATTTGCATTGCATCTTACTGCTTTCTTTTTCCACTCTACTCTCCCACCCCAGTTAGACTTCTGCAAATACATCCTTCTGAGTGGGTTTTTGAATGGTGATGGGAGAAATAAAAGAGGAAAGATGACATTAAAAATTAAGAGAGAGAATTAAGAGAGAGTAATTGTGAAGAGACGATGGAAGGTCTCTGGCTTCTATCAGATTCAGTGAGGCAGAGAGGAGGGCTAGATACTGCTCCTTGGTCCTCAGCTTCTATTTCCACCTTTTTCTATGCTCCCCCCTGGATCACAGGGGCTGGAAAGGCATAAAACCTTATTTTCCCAATTCCCTTTCTGCTAGGGTTCTGATGAGATTTAGCTTCTGCTGATAAAATGCACTCATGTGCAGAAAAGAAGTAGGGTCATTCTCTCTGGGCAGTGGTGACTGGTGAGCATGCTCCCACAAACACAAGCTTTTGCAGTGGCCACCCTCCATGGTACACTGTCTGATGACCAACCTAATGGGTATTGGGCAGCTGTCATCATGCTGGCAGCATTTTCCTGACCTCTGGGTGATAGTAGAGAGTAGATAGAAGAGAGAAGGAAGGCACTGCATTCAGTGAGGTGGACTGAGTTGCACGCCCTTGGCTGGAAGAGCTCCAGCTTCTTACCCCCACATTTTCTCCCCCCAAAAATAGGGTCACATGACTGAGACACTATTCCTTATAAATGAACTTTAAAATGAGATTGTATTAGAATGACTGCTGTTCACAAATCAATCAATGTAACCCATCATATTAATAAACTCAAGAGGAAAAGTCACCTGTTTGTATCAACTGATACAGAAAAAGCATTTGATCAAAATTCAATGCCCATTCATGATAAAAACTCCCAGAAAAGTAAGATAGCAGTAAACTTTCTCAATTTGATAAAGAACATTTACAAAAAACTTACAGCTAACATTATATTTAATTGTAAAGGACTGAATGCTTTCCTCCTAAGATCAGGTCCAAGGTAAGGATGTCTGCAAAGATGTCTGCCCCCTCCACTACTATTCAGCCATGATCTAGCCAACTCAATAAGGCAAGAAAAAGAAATAAAAGGCATACAGATACAAAAGGAAGAACTAAAACTGCCCGTATTTGCAGATGCCATTATGGTCTGCAGAGAAATCCCAAGGAATCTTAAAAAAAATTCCTTGAACTAATAAGTGCATTCAGCAAGTTCACTGATAACAAGATCAACATAAAAAATCAATTGTAACAATGGAAAAATTAATTGTATTTCTATATCCTAACAGTGAATACATGGGAACAAATTAAAAACACAAAACCATTTATTATCGCTCAAAAAATACAGCAACGGAGTGACTGCTGTTCACAGGTCTCTCGGCTACTAGAGAGCTCTCCACCCTGACTCTAGTAAAGAGGTCAGGAAACCTTGAGTAAGGTTGGAGGTATTAATTTCGGGCAGTTAATTACATTCTTTCAGCATCCATCTCCCTGAAGTTTTCACTGGGCAAATCCTTCAGGAGGACATCCCCATTAGCTATTCATTTTTCTTCCTCACTGACTGGAGAATGAAGTGACTGTTGGCTGTGTCACACAACTCGTTGAAATTCACCCCTGGGTGAAGTGATCCTCAAATAATTACCAAATGTAGTTCAGGTAACTGAATTAGTGAATTACCTTGGTTCCTTTGAGATGAAAGACTCTTTAGGAATGTGAAATACTTCGGCTCTTTGTTATTTATAACCTGAACAATGAAAGAACCCAAAGTAGTATTCAATATGCTCCAGGAATGGGATGACTAAAATTAAAGAATGCAATTGGTTTTCATTTTCCATATTTTTCATTTTCTCTCCTTTTCATTTCAATAGTCAGGACTGAATACGACAAGACATCAAATCCCCTCTGATGTTAATACGGCATCAACTATGGAGCTCTGGGAAGAGAAAAATTCAGCCGAAGTGTGACAAGTACGTGGTTCTCCTCCTTTCTGTGATTTATTACCATTTCCTCTCACCCACCCTATTACACTACTCTACAGGTGAAAACCTCCTCCCTTGCTTTGTTTTCTTCTGCCTTAGTCTAATTTGCCAAATTTAAGAGTCTCAACTACTCTTCCACCCTTCAGACAAACAACTGCTCCCATCAGTGGTCTCCCATCAGAGAAATGCAGGATGCCCTCGGCTTAGTGCTCTGCCCTGGGTGCGAAGAAGACAGAAGCCTAGAGGCGAATCCCAGGCAGACAGCTTGACCTGGGGTGGGAGGAGTGGGAAGTGGTGGAGATGGGGCTGAGGTTGGCAAATCAAGGCCCAGTCTACCTGAGGTTGGTAGAGGGCTGAAGATGGTGGCGGAGATGCTAGGCTCTACTCATGCTGGATATGGGTGTACTGCATTTATTGAATCCAATTTACAGTTACTCATTTTTAGTTTTCATTTTTTAAAGCATTTAGGGCTTTCTATTTCTCTCTCTTTTCAAATATCTTTTTAAGTGTAATTTATTTATTTTGGAACGGGAATAGGTAATACATTCACATAGTTCACAATTCAAAAAGCATTCAGTAATATACAGTTAAGACTCCCTCCCACCTACATGCTCCAGCCACCCAGTTCTCCCTTCAGAGGCACCAGCATCATCAACTTCCTACTTTTCCTTGCAGAAATATACAAGCAAATTTGTATAAGGCATCCCCTCACCATCTTTTATTTACACACATGATGACTCACTACTCTGTTCTGTACTGTGCTTTTCTCACATAATATATCTTAGAGATCATTCCACACCAGTATACAAAGACCTCCTCAATCTTTTTTATGATAAATAATAATCCATTATGTTAACGTATCTTCATTTGTCTAACCACTCTCCCATTAATGATCATTTCCATTATTTCCAATTTTTTTATACTACAAACAGTGCTGTAATGATTAACCTGTCAATAAGTGATTTCCACATATAGGAGTATGTCTGTAATTTAATAGAATTGCTACTAATAGAATTATTATAAATAATTCCTGTAAATAGAATTGCTAAATCAAAGATTATGTATTTGTAATTTTGATAGATATAGCCAAATTGCAAATACCTGTCACCTGATGCAACATCCTTTGCCCATTTTTCTATTGCATTATTGGTTTTTTTCTTATTGATTGTGTAGCAATGACTTAAAATATGTTTCCTAATTTGTCCGTTGACTTTTGACTCAGCTATGATTGTTTTTGCATGGATACATTTTTAAAAACACGGTTGAGTTTTTCAATCTTTTATTTTATGACTGCTATAATTTGTGTCATATATTTAAAGGTTTTCTGCAGTCATAAATTACAACAAGAAAATCTTTTATGGTTTTTTCCTATTTTTATGGTTTCATATTTTTCTATTTAAAATCTGTAACCCATCTGGAATTTATTTGGTAAGATTTGAGGTACGGCTCCAATTTTAATTATGTATTTATTGTTACAGCTAACTACCCTGTTGTCCAAACATCATTGATAAAAATCCAGTGTTCCCAGTGATTTGAAATGAGACCTTTATCATATGCTAAATCCCTATATGTTTTTGGGTCTACTTCTTGATTTTCTATTCTGTTTTATCTCTCTATTCATGTGCCAGTAGCACCCTAGTTTGATTTTTAAAAACGTAACTAAAAGGAATTGTACGTCAATTTTTGAAACTTTATGTATCTCCTTAAAGTAACTCTTCCTTTGGGTTAGTGATCCATGGAAACAAGGTTTCCTGTCTGTGTCTTACAATATTGTTTACTTTCCCTCCGATAGCTCAGGACTAGATTTTTCTTAATCTTCCAGGAAATGAAATTTAGCCTCTACCATCTGAGTGGCATAGTCAAATGAATGGCATAACCTTGGGCTTATGAGATGACCATAGGAATAGCACATTTTACCTTTCCAAATCCTGGTGCATAACAGGGTCACAAGGAACAGGCTCTTTTATTCCTGTGGTCATCGCTTTAAAATAAAGTTGTACACTTAATGAATATTTACTATACGGCAAGTTGCTTCGGTGAGGATGCTTTTGGCTTCAAGTCATAGAAACAGATTCAAACAGCCTTTCACAATAAGGAAATGCATGAACTGCGGTAACTAGTTCTCAAGGAGTAGGGGGTTGGACAGGCACTGTCAGTAGCCTGGCCATGTCATGACAGATCCAGCCTCTTACCATTTTGTGTTCCTCCATCCTCAGTCATTGGGTCCATTCTCAGGCTGATGGCAAGATGGCTTTGGCATTTCCAGGTATCCCCTCCAGACATGAAAACACCCTGAGAAAGAGACAGCAGCTCGTTTTGTTCTCTTTCTTAGGAGCAAGGGAACATTTCCCTGAAGTCTCCCATGTGTGATTGGCCAGAATTGGGTGACATTCCCATTCCCAAATCAATCACTGACAACAGGAATGTGATTAGCTTAAGGCCAATCAGACCCACCCCTGGGCTGGGCAAGGGTGAGTTCCCTCCAAGGCACATGGCTGCTTGAAGAGGGTGAACATCTGGACAAAACCTGGATTCTCATAGTAATGGAAGTGGGTAATGGATGCTGATAATGAGTCTGCCCCATCCCCCTCTCTCTTTCTCTCTCCTGACTGGTTTCCTTTGCAAGACACCCAACAATGTCCCCCTTCACACACACTTAGTGTTTGGTCATGTATTAACTGCAAACTGAAAAATTCAATAAACACTCATTGAACTCATACTATATGCCCAAAATGTGTGAGGAGCTGAGGACTAGAAGAAGGAAAGACAGGGATCCTGATCTCAATGATTTAATGGGAGGCGCAGAAAAATTAAGGAATTCCTTAATTCCTTAGTACAGTGATAGGTGCTATGTATTGATACATAACTTAAGGGTGCTATGGGAGTTCTAAAGAATGAGTAACTTCACAGGGAACTTCATGGTAAAACAAATGGAATATTCCAGCTGAGCTTTGAAAGATAAGTAGGTAATCAAGGAAGAAGAACATTCAGGCAGGGAAATTAGCTAGTACCAAGGACCAAGAAGGCATTGGCCTGGCATGCTCAGGTTACTATATGTGTTCTTTATGTCAAGCTATTAAGTGAACATGGCAGTGAGGCACTGTTTTACCCAAAGAATGAAGGTGCCTGGGGGAGTTTTGAGGCCTGGTTAGCAACTTTGGTTTTTACTGTTTAAGAGACATCATCAGTGGATACCATCCCTAAGAAGTTCTGAGAGAGGTTAAAGCTAATTGCAGCATTCAAACACAAGCAGCAGATTATTAATCAACTTTCTGAGGTGACAGACCACCTCTCAGAGACCCCTAAACCTTTCTTTCACTTCACAATCAAGCTTCTTGCAAACGATATCCATACTAGCAATCTTCTCACCTCCATTCATTCCTTAACCTCAACCCACTGAGGTTAGCAATATGATGGTTGTTCCTGCTAAGGTCACCAGAGGCCTCAGTAAATTGTAAGACACAAAATAGAATAAAACCAACAACAATAACAATAAACCCTCTTACATCCTACCTTCCAATCACATGAACTATTTATAATTCACAAATTACATTGGTTAATACATTTAGAGACCCCGGGCACTGAAAGTATGAATTCTTTCTCCCACTGCAGTATAAAATTAAAATTAAAAGCAATCCTAAATCATAATTTTTTCCATAAGGGCTTCATTTTTTTAATAAATCATATTCTTTCAAAAAAAATCTTTCTCTGGACCCCTGCTTTGTTGCTTATTTAAGCACATGCCCACCAGTTGAGTAATCCAGCAATAAAGATATTCATACCTTGTTTGTAGTAGGTTAAATGACATCCCCCCCAAAAGATATATTCACCCAGAACCTCAGAATGTGACCTTATTTGGAATAAGGGCCTTTGCAGATGTAATTAAGGTGAAGATCTCTAGACAGATAATCCTGGATTAGGGTGGGCCTTAAATCCAATGATTTGGATTTAAGAGAGAGAAACAGAGAATCACAGAGACATGTGGGGAGAACACCACATGAAGATGAAGACAGAGATTGGAGCAATGCATCTACAAGCCAAGGAATGTCAAGAATTACTGAAACCCCCAAAGCTAGGAGAGGAACATGGAACAGATTCTCCCTCAGAGCCTCCAGAAGGAACCAACCATGCTGACGCCTTGATCTGAGACTTCTGGCCTCCAGAACTCTGAGAGAATAAATTTATGTTGCTTTAAGTCACTCAGCTGTAGTAATTTGTTATGGCGGTCCTAGGCAACTAATACATTACTCCATAACAATTTGAATTAAAATCAGGTAACTTTTGATTATAAGATACTCAGGAAGAGAGGAATTTATTTTAAAGAACTGCAATCTCACAGGACACAGAGATGAGAAATTAAGCCTCTTGCTTTTGGAGCTGGGAAACAGGGCAGGGAAGGAAAGTGACTGTCCATCGCTCAAAGTCATCTAATAAACTCTCTCGTATTGCTCCCTCTGTGAGTCATCCCATGCTGTCCCCTGGCTGTCTTCCTTTGCATCATCGCTCTCTGGGTGCGTGTGGCTCTTCGAGGTGACTTCAGCCCCAGTCTCTGTAAATTTAAAGTTTGTTCCCTACATCTAACTGACTTTGTCTCTCAGCAGCCCCATTACAAATTGTCATGTGAGAAACTGGGTTGGCTCAACTTAGAGTTACCTAAGGGCTAGCCCCCCGACAAGCCATCCGGTGCCCATCTCTGGCCCAGTTATAGCACATGAGAGGTGGAGCCCGTGGCATGAGTGCTGTGCCTTCCAGCCTTTGGGCCAGAACTCCCACTGCAGAGGTCACAGTGGTGTAGGCAAAACTTGGCCCCTCTGGTGCAATCTGGTCATTTTTCTCCCTCCCTCGCTAGACTATGAACCCCTAGAGGGCAAGAATATAGGTCGCAGTGCCTGGGACATGGTAGATATTCAAGATGAGTCGGTTAAATACAAAGGAATTAGTTGAGCTTTGTAGAACTGCAAGAAAAAGGTAAATGTTTATACCGCTTTCTCTGTTTCTTCTTGACAAAGTGGGCACTTTAAAGCTGACTTCCCTTCCTTACCTCATTCTCAGAAATAGCAAAGAGACTATCTCTGGATATTTGATAAAATGGCACTCACAAAGCCACACAACCTCACTGCGGTCCCTGATCAGTGGATCTAAGGTAAACAGTTCCCTTACCTCTTTCTCTCTCTCCATTGGTGTCCAAACTCCCTAATCTTTTGGCTGGTGCTATGATCCTTCTTGACAGAGAGCTCAGGGAAAGAGGTTGTTTGAGCCATTCTTTGCCTCTTTTTCCTTTTCTTTTCTTCCCTTTTAAAAAAAATGGATTTTTCCCCACAGAGATCTTTTTTCCCAAATTTTTTAAAATTTAAGTATAGTGATTTACAATGTTGTATTCATTTGAAGTGTACAGCAAAGTGAGCCAGCTATATATGTATATATATATATAGAGAGAGAGAGAGAGAGAGAGAGAGGGAGAGAGAGAGAGAGGGAGAGAGAGAGAGAGGGAGAGAGAGAAGATCTTATTTTGACAACACAATCTTGTGTAACATTCTTTCAGGAGACTGCCTAGTTTCTAGAAACTTTTCCTTTGCTTTAGCTACAGCTAGTTTGTTGAGACCCTTTCCTAATAGCCTCTCCCTTGGGTCTAAACTTCCCCAAGTACACAGTGCTGGGCCAGGGCCTGGTGGAGATCAGAAATAAAAAAGGACCAGAAGAAGACATAACCTCAGTCACTACAGATCTCACAAAGTGTGGGGCACCCAGCTGGGCCAATCCAGAGAGGGCGCAGGAATCCTCAGGGCGTCATCTGCATGAGATTTGCAAACCAAAAGGATCATCGTCCTGGAACCCAAACGTCTCAGTCAGGTGGGGAAAAGTTGATCATTATTGTGCTAATCAGATGGACAGGTTTAGCTGAGGCAGGGAAGGAGAGAGAGGGGATAATTCTTGAAACCATTCTCTTTCTTCCAAGTCCAGTAGCCCTCCTGGCTCAACTGAAGGCCCCCCAAATTGTCATTAAAGCTGCCCCAAAGGAGAAATATTGGAAAGGGAGCATGTGTAGGGACCTTTTAAAACCCTGCAAGGCACTGACATCATGATTCCTTCTGTGATGAATCAGAAGTACAGAAAACTAAGTAAAATAATTTGTTCCCAAACTGGAGCCGTTTCTAACTTTAAATGTCAATCATCTCTTCTCTTCCATGTATGTACCAGCAAGAGGCAGCCATGGGTGCTGTCAAAAGACTGTGTAGAGATTGGTTCAACATGGCAGAGTAGAAGGACATGTGCTCACTCCCTCTTGCAAGAGCACCAGAATCACAACTAACCATAACCACTGGGTGGGTGACTCACAAACTGGAAAACAATTATACCACAAAAGTCCATCCACTGGAATGAAGGTTTTGAGCCCCACGACAGGTTTCCCAACCTGGGGGTCCGGCAACAGGAGGAGGAATTCCCAGAGAATCAAACTTTGAAGGCTAGCAGGATTTTGACTGCAGGACTTCAACAGGTCTAGGGGAAACAGAGATTCCACTCTTGGAGGGCACACACAAAGTAGTGTGTGCATCAGGACCCAGGGGGAAGGAGCAGTGACCCCAGGGGAGACTGAACCAGACCTACCAGCTAGTGTTGGAGGGTCTCCTGCAGAGGTGGGGGTGGCTGTGGCTCACTCGCGGGACAAGTACACTGGCAGCAGAAGTTCTGGGAAGTACTCCTTGGTGTGAGTCCTCCCAGAGCCCATTAGCCCTACCAAAGGGCTTGTAGGCTCCAGTGCTGGATTGCCTCAGGCCAAACAACGGAAAGGGATGAACTCAGCCCCATCCATCAGCAGACAAGCGGATTAAAGTTTTACTGAGCTCTGCCCACCAGAGCAACACCCAGCTCTACCCACCACCAGTCCCTCCCATCAGGAAACTTGCACAAGCCTCGAAGACAGCCTCTTGCCTCACCCACCAGAGGGCACATAGCAGAAGCAAGAAGAACTACAATCCTGTAGCCTGTGGAATGAAACCCACATTCGCAGAAAGATAGACAATATGAAAAGGCAGAGGACTATGTACCAGATAAGGAACAAGATAAAACCCCAGAAAAAAAACTGAACGAAGTGGAGATATGCAACCTACCAGAAAAGGAATTCAGAATAATGATAGTGAAGATGATCCAGGACCTCGGAAAAAGAATGGAGGCAAAGATCGAGAAGATGCAAGAAATGTTTAACGAAGACCTAGAAGAATTAAAGAACAAACAGAGATGAACAATACAATAACTGAAATGAAAAATACACTAGAAGGAATCAATAGCAGAATAACTGAGGCAGAAGAATGGATAAGTGACCTGGAAGGCAGAATGGTGGAATTCACTGTTGCAGAACAGAATAAAGAAAAAAGAATGAAAAGAAATGAAGACAGCCTAAGAGACCTCTGGGACAACATTAAACGCACCAAAATTCACATTATAGGGGTCCCAGAAGGAGAAGAGAGAGAGAAAGGACCCAAGAAAATATTTGAAGAGATTACAGTCAAAAACTTCCCTAACATGGGAAAGGAAATAGCCACCCAAGTCCAGGAAGCACAGAGTCCCAGGCAGGATAAACCCATGGAGAAACAGGCTGAGACACATAGTAGTCAAACTGACAAAAATTAAAGACAAAGAAAAATTATTAAAAGCAACAAGGGAAAAACAACAAATAACATACAAGGGAACTCCCATATGGTTAACAGCTGATTTCTCAGCAGAAACTCTACAGGCCAGAAGGGAGTGGCATGACATATTTAAAGTGATGAAAGGGAAGAACCTACAATCAAGATTACTCTACCCAGCAAGGATCTCATTCAGATTCTATAGAGAAATCAAAAGCTTTACAGACAAGCAAAAGCTAAGAGAATTCAGCACCACCAAGCCAGTTCTACAACAAATGCTAAAAGAACTTCTCTAAGTGGGAAACACAAGAGAAGAAAAGGACCTACAAAAACAAACCCAAAACAATTAAGAAAATCATAATAGGAACATACATATCATTAATTACCTTAAACATGAATGGATTAAATGCTCCAACCAAAAGACACAGGCTCGCTGAATGGATACAAAAACAAGACCTGTATATATGCTGTCTACAAGAGACCCACTTCAGACCTAGGGACACATACAGACTGAAAGTGAGGGGATGGAAAAAAATATTCCATGCAAATGGAAATCAAAAGAAAGCTGGAGTAGCAATACTCATATCAGATAAACTAGAGTTTAAAATAAAGAATGTTACAAGAGACAAGGAATGACAATGCATAATGATCAAGGGATCAATCCAAGAAGAAGATATAGCAATTTTAAATATATATGCACCCAACACAGGAGCACTTCAATACATAAGGCAAATGCTAACAGCTATAAAAGAGGAAATCGACAGTAACACAATAATAGTGGGGGACTTTAACACCTCACTTACACCAATGGACAGATCATCCAGACAGAAAATTAATAAGGAAACACAAGCTTTAAATGACACAAAAAACCAGATAGATTTAATTGATACTTACAGGACATTCCACCCAAAAACACCAGATTACACTGTCTTCTCAAGTGCACATGGAACATTCTCCAGGACAGATCACATCTTGGGTCACAAATCAAGCCTCAGTAAATTTAAGAAAACTGAAATCATATCAAGCATCTTTTCTGACCACAACACTATGAGATTAGAAATCAATTACAGGGAAAATAACGTAAAAAACACAAACACAATGAGGCTAAACAATACGTTACTAAATAACCAAGAGATCACTGAAGAAATCAAAGAGGAAATCAAAAAATACCTAGAGACAAATGACAAAATGAAAACACAATGATCCAAAACCTATGGGATGCAGCAAAAGCAGTTCTAAGAGGGAAGTTTATAGCAATACAATCCTACCTCAAGAAACAAGAAAAATCTCAAATAAACAATCTAACCTCACACCTAATAGAACTAGAGAAAGAAGAACAAACAAAACCCAAAGTTAGCAGAAGGAAAGAAATCATAAAGATCAGAGCAGAAATAAATGAAATAGAAACAAAGAAAACAATAGCAAAGATCAATAAAACTAAAAGCTGGTTCTTTGAGAAGACAAACAAAATTGATAAACCTTTAGCCAGACTCATCAAGAAAAAAAGGCAGAGGACTCAAACCAATAAAATTAGAAATGAAGAAGGAGAAGTTACAATGGACACCGCAGAAATACAAACCATCCTAAGAGACTACTACAAGCAATTCTATGCCAATAAAATGGACAACCTGGAAGAAATGGACAAATTCTTAGAAATGTATAACCTTCCAAGACTGAACCAGGAAGAAATAGAAAATATGAACAGACCAATCACAAGTAATGAAATTGAAACTGTGATTAAAAATCTTCCAACAAACAAAAGTCCAGGACCAGATGGCTTCACAGGAGAATTCTATCAAACATTTAAAGAAGAGCTAACACCCATTATTCTCAAACTCTTCCAAAAAATTGCAGAGGAAGGAACAGTCCCATACTCATTCTACAAGGCCACCATCACCCAGATACCATAACCAGAAAAAGATACTACAAAAAAAGAAAATTACAGAGCAATATCACTGAAGAATATAGATGCAAAAATCCTCAACAAAATACTAGCAAACAGAAATCAAGAACACATTAAAAGGTTCATACACCATGATCAAGTGGGATTTATCCCAGGGATGCAAGGAGTCTTCAATATACGCAAATCAATCAATGTGATACACCATATTAACAAATTGAAGAATAAAAACCATATGACCATCTCAATAGATGCAGAAAAAGCTTTTTTTTTTTTCACACCCAAATTTATTTTTATTTTTGCATACATAGGAAACATGACCCTACCAAAAGAACAAAAAAGAGAAATGAGCCAAGTGTTACAAGAGGAAAAGCATGCACCAATCTGCTCCCAGGTCACTCCTAGCCACACACTCTACGGAACTCTATGGAACTTCACACACCAGGAGCTGGACTGGTTCCAAGCAGTGGGCACTGTCCACTGACAGCACGGGGGGAAACAGAGTGGGAAGGAAATGTCACTGCGAGTGGAATTTCCACACACAGTGTCAGTGCCCACAGTAGTGGATTCTCACCCAGGTTCAAGGGAAAACAAAATTTATCTCACACAAACGTGAATATAAAATTGTTGAGTGCTACCTAAATCATCCAGTCTCAAGATCATTTGCTATCAAAAAGATAAACAAAATTTTGTCATGGACATTTGGGTGCCTACTCAGCTGCACCCAGCCCAACTCCAGGGGCAGCTCTCGGGCGCTTCCTCATCAGAACAGTAAAGGGAGAAGCTGGACCTGAAAATGCAAAACGAATGACCTGGAGGAAGAGGAACTTTTGGACCCATGTAGTTGTCCTGGGTTGTCAACAGCAAATGTTGTGCTTTGTTATCTCATTCGAATCAAGGACTTGAGTGCGGGAGGTACTGAAGTTGGGGACAGGAGTTCAGAGGTCACACTCGGTGGTCAAAGACACCGGCAGCAGCATCCGTGTTCACAGTCTGTTTCCATGGTGTTCATCTGGCTCCAAGAGCATCCCGTGGAATCCCCGGGGAGGCTCCCAGACTTTCCATCCTTAGAAAAGGTAAGTCACTGTGGCCACATCCTGATTCCTCACTCCTACTCCATAGACGTGTCCCAGTAGAGCAGGGACAGGGTGACTAGGGCTAGGGAATGAAAACCCTCAGTACCCACTCGAGTGAGATGCCCTGATGCTCAAGTTCAGTGAGTGACAACTTCTCAAGAGGCTCTGTTTAGTTCCTTTCAAAAATAAGCACCCTACCCCCACCCCCCACCACTATACATACAGGGACCTACATGTCTTGGCTACGCGGCTTTGCCCTTCCTATACATGACCTGTCAGGTCTCAGTCTGGGTTTAAATACACGATCGCGGGCATTACTCACTATGCAGAGGAGCAGGACTCCGGCCCCCTAACAACCCCAGGACTACCTGTGATCCCAGGGCCAGAGAGGTTTCTGAGCCAGGGTTTGCATTTCCAACCAGATCTTCTTTATTCTAATTTTGATTAACTCCTCAGTGAAATCTATTCAGTCCTTTTTGAAGAGATCTCTCTGCAGTCCTGGGGTTTTGCGTTCCCGTCTTTTTCTTAGCAAGCTCCTCCTCTTCAGAGCCCGGCGTACACCTGCTGAGATCAATCAGCCAGGGCCCAGGCCTGCCCAAGCCAGGCTTAAGCCACTGACTGCACCCTGCTGGGACACCTCGCTCCAGGGGCCGATGTGGCTTCCCAGCCGCATGTGCCTCTCTGCTTTGAAAGTGTCCATCACAACCCACCATCAGAGCTACCTCAGGGGAGGGCGCACAGGTGCCTGGCCGTGACCACAGGCCAGAGAGCTGCTGACGTCCAGGAAGGACTCAGAGTCTGACCTCAGGACAGGACTCCATACCACCTTCCACAGGACACACTAAAAAGGGCTCGAACATTTTTTTCCCCAAGTCAGACCAAGAGCTCATCAAATGCAATGTCCGGTTTGAGGCAGGGGGCAATTTCCCATGAATTTAAATAACTTTCCTTAGTGATTTTCAGATAACTATAGACATCAATTTGGCCTCATTCCGGATCCCCATCTCCTTGAGGTGCAAGCCGTACCCAGGGCTCTCCCAGCCCTGGCTGTGCAGAGGGCAGCTCTGGTCTTCAGGAAGGGGATGGAGAAGAGAGGGCTCAGAGGCTGCACCACCAACGCCTGTTTCTCTGACAGCTTTTTGAAGAGGAAGACTGTCGGGCATGGGGCTCACACAGCCGGCCCTGTCGGGCCTCGTTTCAGACGGGCCGCCTGCCGTGCGCGGGCCTTGTGGGCGGCCCGGGCCCCTCCTCGCATTCATGCGTACTCACCTGCACGTGCCCTGCCTCACCTTCCGCCGGGGTCTCTCCCCTGAGGGTCTGGGCACACTACCCTAGGCGGTCAACCCTCGGGACTCTTCACTCGGCCAGAGCACAGATTACATTGGAAACAGAAGCAACAGAGGAGACACGGGGTGAATTCAAATACTCATCCTCCAAGGAAAACTTGAAAGGAAGCTGTGCTTGCTCTGAAGATATCAAAAAGGAATTTGCCCTTAGTGGCTCATAAGACCATTCCTGGAAGTGAACAGTGATGGGGACAGGGAGGGCGAGTGACAGCCTCTCCCGGCCTCCCCGGCCAGTTGCACAGGCAGGTGCCAGGCAGCTCCCGGCTACTTGGCCTTCACCACCTGTTCATATGGGGGCAGTAGCGTGCTGCAGTAGGAAGGGGGTGGTGGGTAGGCTGTGTTTCCCTGGGGTGAGTTGGGTTGGACCTGGAAAGCCATCGCCACAGGGTTCCCAGCAGGATTCATCCCTGGTCCTCCAGGGTTGGTGTAAAACGGCAGCCCCAGCTGCTGGGCTCCTGGAGTGGGGTTCGGGGGCTGCCTGGTGTAAGACACGTTGAATGCCGGCTCCTCGATCAGCGGCAGGGGGTACATGCACCTCTGGATGAGGAAGCCGGCACCACAGCAGAAGAGCATGCCCATCATCAGGAGGAACCAAAAGTACCACAGCCTCTGTATGGAGAGGGCCTGCACACAGCACCTGGAGCCTCAGCAGTCCTCGCAAGGGTGGCATCTGTTTGCTACACATCCGGTGGGCAGAATTACAGTGGTTTCCTTCTGGGGAGGCCCTGTAACCGGATGACCAAAGACATATAATATGTTGGATAGAGTCCTTCAAAATACCAACAATGCTTTTGGGCCTCTGTGCAGTCCACGGGCAGCCCCAGCAGCCGCACAGCCACACTCCCGGCCAGGCAGCCCATGGCTGCGTATCCTCCTGGTCGCAGGCGCGGGTCAGCAGCACGACCCCTGTGAGGGGGCCAGCCAGCTGGCAGGCAGGATCCCAGCCGGGGTCGCAGGGCCTTGGGCAGGCGGGCGGGGAGCCAGGCTGAGTCACGCAGCCCTCGCCGCGTTTGTCCCCGGCTCGCGTGTCAGAAAAAGCTTTTGACAAAATTCAACACCCATTTATGATAAAAACTCTCCAGAAAGTGTGCATAGAGGGAACCTACCTCAAAATAATGAAGGCCATATACAGCAAACCCATAGCAAACATCATTCTCAATGGTGAAAAACTGAAAGCATTTCCACTAAGATCAGGAACAAGACAAGGATGTCTACTCTTGACACTATTATTCAACATAGTTTTGGAAGTCCTAGCCACGGCAATCAGAGAAGAAAAAGAAATAAAAGATATCCAAATTGGAAAAGAAGAAGTAAAGCTGTCACTGTTTGCAGATGACATGATACTATAAACAGAGAATCCTAAAGATGCCACCAGAAAACTACTAGAGCTAATTGATGAATCTGGTACAGTTGCAGGATACAAAATTAATGCACAGAAACCTCTTGCATTCCTATACACTAACAATGAAAGATCAGAAAGAGAAATTAAGGAAACAATCCCATTCACCATTGCAACAAAAAATAAAATACCCAGGAATAAACCTACCTAAGGAGGTAAAAGACCTATACTCAGAAAACTATAAGACACTGATGAAAGAAATCAAAGATGACCCAAATAGATGGAGAGATATACCATGTTCTTGGATTGGAAGAATCAGTATTGTGAAAATGACTATACTACCCAAAGCAATCTACAGATTCAATGCAATCCCTATCAAATTACCAGTGGCATTTTTTACAGAACTAGAGCAAAAAATCTTAAAATTTGTATGGAGACACAAAAGACCCCAAAGAGACAAAGCAATCTTGAGGGGAAAAAATGGAGCTGGAGGAATCAGACTCCCTGACTTCAGACGATACTACAAAGCTTCAGTAATCAAGATAATATGGTACTGGCACAAAAACAGAAATATAGATCAAAGGAACAGGATAGAAAGCCCAGAGATAAACCCACGCACCTATGGTCAACTAATCTATGACAAAGGAGGCAAGGATATACAATGGAGAAAAGACAGTCTCTTCAATAAGTGGTGCTGGGAAAAATGAACAGCTACATGTAAAAGAATGAAATTAGAACACTCCCTAACACCATACACAAAAATAAACTCAAAATGGATTAAAGACCTAAATGTAAGACTGGACACTATAAAACTCTTAGAGGAAAATATAGGAAGAACACTCTTTGACATAAATCACAGCAAGGTCCTTTTTGACCCACCTCCTAAAGTAATGGAAATAAAAACAAAAATAAACAAATGGGACCTAATGAAACTTAAAGGCTTTTGCACAGCAAAGGAAACCATAAACAAGACGAAAAGACAACCCTCAGAATGGAAGAAAATATTTGCAAACGAATCAACGGACAAAGGATTAATCTCCAAAATATATAAACAGCTCATGCAGCTCAATAGCAAAAACACAAACAACCCAATCAAAAAATGGGTGGAAGACCTAAATAGACTTTTCTCCAAAGAAGACATACAGATGGCCAAGAAGCACATGAAAAGATGCTCAACATCACTAATTATTAGAGAAATGCAAATCAAAACTACAATGAGGTATTACCTCACACTGGTTAGAATGGGCATCGTCAGAAAATCTACAAGGGAACCCTCTTGCACTGTTGGTGGGAATGTAAATTGATACAGCCACTATGGAGAACAGTATGAAGATTGTGTAAAAAACTAAAAATGGAATTACCATATGACCCAGCAATCCCACTACTGGGCATATACCCAGAGAAAACCATAATTCAAAATGACACATGCACTCCAATGTTCATTGCAGCACTATTTACAATAGGCAGGTCATGGAAGCAACCTAAATGCCCATCAACAGATAAATGGATAAAGAAGATGTGGTACATATATACAATGGAATATTACTCAGCCATAAAAAGGAACAAAATTGGGTCATTTGTAGAACCGTAGATGGACCTAGAGACTGTCATACAGAGTGAAGTTAAGTCAGAAAGAGAAAAACAAATATCGTATATTAACGCATATATGTGGAATCTAGAAAAATGGTACAGTTGAACCGGTGTGCAAGGCAGAAATAAGAGAGACAGATGTAGAGAACAAACGTATGGACACCAAGGGGGTATAGCGGGGGGCAGGGGGGGTAGAGGTGGTGGGATGAATTGTGAGATTGGGATTGACATATATACACTAATATGTATAAAATAGATAACTAATAAGAACCTGCCCTATAAAAAATAAATAAATTTTTTTTAAAAAGGCTGTGTAGATGGTAGACCCCACACACACAAGGCATTATGACACTCATACTCATGCTCACATATTCACACACACACACACACACACGCACACAAAATGCCTGCAGCTGTCCAGAGAGATGAATGGCCCAATTGCCCCGCAACCAGTACCCAATTCCATGGCGACTGGATTTCCAGAAAGCCAAAGCTGAGGGAGGCTGGGGTCCTCGGTGTGGGAATAACTGCCAGGGTCCCCATCAGGTACCCAATAACTGCGAATGAGTGGACCTTATGAACAAATGGGGCCACTGGGCAGTTTGACCAGCATTAAGACAAAGCCAAAGCAGCTCATCTGGAGTCTTGTACGTCCACAGAAATGGTCTAGCCAGAGGCAGCCAACGTTGAACATGGGATCTCTTCTGCCTGGAATATTACCCTTCCACCACACCCACCCCTTTCCCAATTCTCCCCTCACCCTGGTGGAAGCTCACAGGCGGTGTCCCACCCACCCTAGCTCACTTCCCATTCACTCACTCATTCAGCAAACACTAACAGGCACCCACTGTGTGTCAGTCAGTGTGCCAGGCCCTGGAGAGACAGGGAGGCCAGACACAGCCTGCTTCTCAGCCCTGCTGGGGACAGGGAGGGAGCCGTCCCTCTGTTCCTCTCATTCTGGGCACGCTCCACACCAGGCCAGCTCTTCAGAGAACCATGGCTTCTCCATTTCTTCTTCCTGAGGCCTCACCCTCTTGCAGGAGCAGCAGCTCAGAAAATCTCTGTCCTTTCACTTGCATTATAGGATTTTTTTTTAAATAGCAGCAGCAGCCTTACCTTCCAAGAAGCCTGTTAGGCCTTGGCTAATATTTACATGTATTTGCATTTCCTTTGTACACGCAGCTGGGGAAAGAAAGGGTGGGGAAGGGAGTTTTGCCAGGGAATGAAAATGCACCCTGGGCCAATCCTCAAAGTGCTCTTGCAATTGCCAACTTAAAATCAAGATGCAACTTGTTTAGTTAAAATTCAGGTAATTTCTGTCACTCCTACTCTGGCTCTTCTTCCCCTGCAAACTCGCAGCTCCTTAGCTGGCCTGTGCATCGGTCCCATTCATGTGTGAGGGAGCTGTAGTTGGTCTTGGGCTTATATGCACTGGAAATTTTCTTTTCCTAATTCTGCAGGTTTGGGTCATTTTCAGAGAGCTCTGTGGGCACCCTCTGGTGGCTGACCGAAAATTTTACCTGCAAAAATTACAGTTGAATTGGGAAGGCTTTATTTGGCAGTCAGGCTCTGTGGCTGGATGGTGGACATTGTGAGTTTATTCGTTGTACTTTGTAGCACCTCTTTCATCACACGATACATGGCTGGAACCGTGGCTCTGCCCTCTCAGAAGGACTGGAGCTAAGAAAGGGCAGAGCTAAGACACAGGGCCTCCTTGTGGGCGCAGTTTTTCCAGATCAGCCTGGGTGAGGAGGATGAGGGCAGCACTTCCTCGGGCTCTCAGAGGACTCACCCCCGGAGAAGCCACTGCATTCCCGGAGCAGGAGCAGGCCAGGCTTGAACAGCATTCTTCCCGGAGTTCCTGCTCCTCCGCTGGTCCTAGGGGCAGCCATTCCTGAGAATCGTCCTGGTCTGTGGGGAAGGGCAGGGACGGGAGGGAGCGTGGAGGAAGAGAGGCAGGAAGGAAAACTCTCCACCTGAGGATGACGCCCCAGGCCCTCAAATCAGGGGATCTGAAGAGCATAGCTGTTCTGTCAACACGATAAGTGCCCACACCTGATTTTCCTTAGCTCGTTCCCCAAGGATTTTATTAGTCTCAGGAGAGTCCCCAAAGTCAGCTCAGGTTGCCTTCATTTTGCAAAAAGAGGTCCCAGGAGGTTAAGGACAAATGTGACGTCACCCAGCCCGTCAGCGCAGGCCAAGCCTGGAGTTTTCTCACCTGCCGGGTTAGGATGCTTTGATATTTACCTGCAGCCCCTGTGGTCTCAGTCACCTGCGCCCCGCACTCTATCAGAGCAAACCACTCTCAACCAGCAAACCGTGACGAGACCTCTGAAGAGGAACATCTTAAGGAAGGGTACACTTTGAGGCACAGGGAAGTGCCGTGTCACAAGTGGGTTCCAGAAGCTGGCAAGAGAACCAGGTGGCTCAGATTCCAGATTCTGCAATCTTAGGCCCAAACCATATCATTTACCTGGAAACAAAGAGGTGTTGTCTACCACGGGCAGCCTTCTTTATTGCCACCATTTTTCATTTGCTTTCTTTCAAAACCAGGCCCCAGGGCACAAGGGAAGCCCAGCTCCCGATGAGCCATCAGTCACCCCACACTGGTGGTGGCAGCCCCGTTCTGCCTGGCTGGGTCTGAGAGCACCGCGGGGCGGCGGGAAAATGTCGTTGGTGGGCAGCCCAGAAGCCAAGATGTGACTGGAGCAGAGCAAGAAAAACAAACAGAAAAAAACAAAACCCAGTGTGACCACACCTGTGGGAACAGACCATTCAACTACACTCAGAACAATTAATCCGGAGGCAGGGCAGTCCAGGGAGCTCCTGTTGAATCTGAACTGAGCATGTGGGTTTCTCCCTCTAACCTGTGCTTCCAGAAGAATGAAAATACTATTGCGAGGTCACTACGTGCCAAACACGCAGGATGGAGTAGGTATCGTGCTCATTGCAGCTAAAGGAGAGCTGCCGCCCACTCTAAACCCTTCGTACGGATTACCTCATTAGTCCTCGTGACAACCAAATGAAGGAGGTACAGCTAATCCCCCATAAAAGAGGACACTGAGACAGAGAAATTAAATAATCTGCATCATGCATATTGCCAGTGGTGGAGTCAGGATTCAACCCTGGCCATCTGGCTTCAGAGCTGGTGCTCTTAAACCACTTCACCCTGTGGTTTCCTCCAGTATGTGCTAAGAGCTCATTGAGCCTTCATAAAAGCTGCACATAGTATGTACTAGCACCCCCATTTTACTGATGAGAAAACAGAATCATAGAGGAGCTAAATAAGGTTATACAGCTAGCAAGAGGCAGAGCCAGAATTTGAATCCAGGTAGCTAGACTGCTGAATCCCAGCTCTAATCATCACATTCTACCACCTCCCTTTAAGCCAGGGCAGTTTTCCCATGCTCCCACTCACTAGGTTTTGCAAAATTCCTGCTGGATGTTGGCAAGTGCCACTCTGGCTTTGCGGCTCACCCCAGAGCCCAGGGAGTGGCCCTCCTGCCCTCCCAGAGGCAGATGTGAAGGGGCACCTGGCCCTCTGCACACTGCTCCAGGGATCCCCCCCAGGAGCCAGTGGGTTCATTGCCACTGCTGACTAGCAAAGTAACCTGAGTCTTGATTCTGCCCCGGTCGCCTGGGTTTGTCTATCTGGGGCTTCAGACCTGGGAAGGTGTCCCTCTCTCCTTAGCCAGATTTTTCCTATTTCCTTGGAAGCACAAATGTTTATTTTATGGGACATAAAGGCAGAGCCAGTTCCTTCACTGGGTATCAGGCTCCCCAGGGCTCCCCCTGGACGGCCACTCAGGAAATCGGGAAGGCGGGCTCAACCCCAGCGCTGCTCTGAGGGGCCAGCATCCATAGGGTGTTACTGCATTTTCCATTTGAATTAACGTTGATTAAATGCTGATTAAATCAAACATTTAGCTGTTTGATTAAGAAATATCTCAGGCAGATTTTTCTCCTTTCTGGCTTATTGATCACATACCTGGCTACCTTCCAAAAGAGATTCTGGCCTTTGTCTTTTAAGGTTCATGTTCTGCTAGGTTGAGTGGTTGAGTTGTATCAAATGGGGTCGACACCATGACACCAACTTTAAATTGCCTGGTGCCTGTGCTGGCTGTCTCCCATCTGTCCCTCCAGAGCTCCCTTCACGCTTCTCCAACCTGCTCTGTGTGTGTGCCAGGGGGCTGACCTACAAGGACACATCAATGGGTTCCTTATCCTCTGGCTTTCGTTGGGTCCATTCGATGGAGGTCACTGGCAGTAAATAAGTAGGCAGGAGGTGAGAGAAGCCGAGGGGGTTGTCCCCCTGGCTCTCTTCCTGCCAGGCTACCATGGATTATCTGTGTCCCGCCACTGAGGCCACAACTCATATATTCTAGTAACCACTGGTAGTTATAAACTACCCCCAACACTTCATAGCTTTAAACAACCGCAAACATTTATTTTACTGATGAAGCTATAATTTGGACAGGGCTCGGTGGGGCAACTCACTCATCTCTGCTCCACGTGGCATAAGCTGGGACAGCTTGACTAGGGTTGGAGAATCCACTTCCAAGATGGCTAGCAAGTTGGTGTAGGTTATGGTCTGGGCAAGCTTAGGACTGTTAGCAGAGGCCTCAGTTCTCTAGGTGGGCCTCTACTTGGGGCTGTTAGACTTCCTCCCAGCAAGGTGTCCATGTTCCAAGAGCAAATGTCCAAAGGAAAGGAAATGGAAGTTTCCAGTCTCTTAAGACCTGGGCCTGGGAACAGATCCAACATCACTTCTGCCATGTTCTATTGGTCAAAGCAGTTGCAGAGGCCCCTCTGATTCAAGGGGAAAGAACATAGACCCCACTCTTGATGAAAAGGGTATCAGAGAATTTTATCTATCTTTAATCTACCACATTTTATAAGTGCCCCTCCTATGGCTAATCCCTCCAGGTTCCAATAACTGGTCTCCTCCCTTGCTCCATCAGGCGGGGGGTGGAGCAACTCGCTCCCTGATAGTGCTTGCCCAAGGTGCTACACCACCCCTGGTTTCCCTAAACCCTGATCACACATCTGTAACAGTCTCTTTACTAAACTCCCCCTCAAAACATCCAGTTGGAGTGTGCCCAGGTATTTGCTGGGACCCTGGCAATGTTTCTCTGTCAAGTTCTTCTTTGCCCACACAGGAATATCCCATGAGCCCACCCTCCTCAGGACCTTTCCTCCCAACTCCCACCAGCCCCCATACTCCCCACACTCCAATCTCCTTTCAACTTTACCTAGTACTTTCCTTCTGGCCCTTGGAAGACCTCTGCTCAGTCATTAACTGCAGTAATTTATCAAAATAATTCGTGCTTCCATGCTTCCAGGGTGCTCAAGGCTTCATGCCCACCTCTCCCAGGAAAATGGTTACACAGTTATAGAACTCTATAGTTAAATCTAAATCCAAAGAGAAATGCCTAAAGATAAAAATTTGTGACCCTCCAATTAAGCTAATAAGGGTGTCCTTTTGGTCAAGCTAGCCTTTCAGATCCCCTCAGACCACACAGACAACCTCCAAACCTTCCTGCTCTTAGCCTCCCCTAGACATTTACCTTGACCTTGGATCCCCAGGCAGAGATTGACGATATATTTTCCTTTCCTTGGCTTTTCCCTGATGACTCTCATGCCTTCAATGTGGGAACTGTAACTGATAAATTCAGGACCAGGGCCAAAGGGCATATTTACTGCCCCAATGCCTCATTTCATTCAAAGACAAGTGTATTTCCTGCAATTGAGAAGGAACAAAGGTTGTATTTCTATGACACTGTAAAAGATAGCATTTTCTGGATTCTTATCTGGAACTCTGATAGTTATGGTATCTGTCACGTACTTAATCAGCAGAGACGAGAAAGGCAGCACTAAACTATCTCTGAAGCACTTTCTTATCTTCTATTACTTCCCGAACTTCTTTTCATTAATTAATTCATTGAAGAAATATTTATTTGAACATTTGCTGTATGTGGCAGGCACTGTATGAAGCACTGGGAACAATGATGAGCAAAAATGGACTAAAAGATACATGACAAAGAATTACACAGATAAATGCGATATAACACACTGTGATGCCAGTTTCCTTGTAACATGAGGGCATATAATAGGGAGATAGTGGTAATCAGTGAGGTCAGGGATAGGCTTCTGTCACCCTTAAGTTCCACTAATGCTCCCGCCCTCTACCAAGCTCAACCCTGCCCTGGGATAATGTAGAACAGATAAAATGAAAGTGTTAGCCCTGTTGCTGGTAGCCCTGAGCTGCTGAGCGCTAGGGACCTCCACCTACAGCAGCCCTGTCAGGTCCCTAGTCAAACCCACCCACCCTTTGAGATATCAGGAGAACCACTCCCATCGGTGGCAGCTATGTGGAGTCTGTCTAGGGCTTCTTCTAAAGCACAGTGAACCTTGTTTCACAGTGACACATCCAGGTCTTCCATGATGTCTACCTGTTGCCATGTCAAGTTGTCCAAGGTCTCTGCACCAAGCAGTCCCAGCCCCATTTACTAGGATGCCTCAGAGGTAATGTTGCCAGAGACGTCAGTGGCGTATCTGACTCAACTCTTTGTCCAGGTCTTTTTTTTTTAATTGAAGTATAGTTGATTTACAATGTTGTGTTAGTTTCAGGTGTACAGCAAAGTGATTCAGTTATACATACGTACATATGTTCTTTTTCAGAGTCTTTTCCTATATAGGTTATTACAAAATACTGACTATAATTCCCTGTGCTATTCAGTAGGTCCTTATTGGTTATCTATTTTATATACAGTAGTGTGTATCTGTTAATCCCAAACTCCTAATTTATCCCTCCTCACCCCCTTTCCCCTTTAGTAACCATAAATTTGTTTTCTATGTCTGTGCATCTATTTCTGGTTTGTAAGTAAGTTCATTTGTATCATTTTTTTAGATTCCACATATAAGTGATATCATGATATTTGTCTTTGTCTGACTTACTTCACTTAGTATGATAATCTCTAAGTCCATCTATGTTGCTGTAAATGGCATTATTTCATTCTTTTTTATGGCTGAGTAATATTCCACTGTCTACAGATACCACATCTTCTTTACCCATTCATCTGTAGATGGATATTTAGGTTGCTTCCATGTCTTGGCTATTGTAAATAGTGCCGCAATGAACACTGGGGTGCATGCATCTTTTCCAATTAGAGTTTTCTCTGGATATATGCCCAAGTTCAGGTCTTTAAAGAGCTGGGTTTTATACCTTCCCTGAGTCCATGTGCTATAGGATCCTATGGAAGTCTTTCTGCCATGAAGCTGGGTATTACTATCCTGATATTTACTTTTAGTTGCTCCGCTCCTTATAGCTAATCATGGGGGAAACTACACATTTAGGCAGTATCCAAGGTTCTCTGGGCCCCATGTTCACTCTGTCTTCTAAGGAGAGCCAGGCGCAGTGGGCAGCCCCCCGGGGATTCTGTGTCCTCCAGATGCTGCCCATGTTACTAGAGCAGACACCCCATCAAGCCCTGCCCTGCCCTGCTCCTCCCTGCCTGTGTGCACAGAACGTGTGTCTGCCTCGCAGCTGAGGCCCACGTGTTAGGATGAGTGTTCCCATCTGAGGATGCTAGTCTGGTAAGGCAACAAACAGTTGCCGAGAGAAACATGAATCAGAATTGGATATAAATGCTGGTGCTGCCACGTACCAGCTGCGTGCATGTGGGCACCATCCTGAAACAGCCTCAGTTTCTTCATCGGCCAAAACAATGAGATAATCATTTCCACCTTCCAAGAATAAATAAAATAACAGCAACCCTACACAATGCTGGGAACCCAGAAGGCTGTACTCAGCCATCTTCTCCAAGACTAAAGCAAATGTGCAGATCATGAAAAACACACCCCGTTTGCTGAAATAAAACACTCTACCCCGGAGAGGAGGACTGCATCCTGAACACTCTGGTGGCAGAGAAGTCAGATCCTGCAAAGAGCACCAGGGTAGGGGCTGAGTTAGGCTTTCACGTGCAGTGGAAGTTCAAGGGCTGTGGCAGGAGGAGGCCTGCCAGATCTAAGAGATTCTGTCAGTCCGAAGGGAACAAGTGTGGATATGGGCAAGGTTTCAGACAGAGCGGGCCCACTGCCCTAAAATGCTGCACTGACCTTGACTCAGGCCAGCTTGTGCACGCCCGCCCCATCCCTTGGGGAAAAGGAGGGAGTAACACTGACAAGTGCCCCACGCTCCCCTAGAAAGAGCGAGCTAGTGTCTCCCCACTTCTGGGACCACCTACAGGATCTGCAAAGGGGTCTAACACCACCAACACCACCAGCAAATGGACCTTGACGACCCCTCCAAGCTGAGTCCAGAGAGGAAGAGCCTCCCTCTGCCTGGCTTGGAAAGAGGCTGCAAGAGGCAACAGCCACTGGGGCTCTGTCAGCACAGCGGGCCAGCTTTCGGAGGGTCTGAATAAATGCATGCTGTGCTGCGCGCCCAGAGGACAAGACTGCCTCTCTTTGGGTGACCTTGCTGCCAGCAGCGGCTTTGTTAGCTGTGGACTTTCATCATATTCAAAAGAGTCTACATTTGAAAGAAGTTAAGCTGAAGGAAGCTGGGAAAAAAGGAGTCAGAAGAAGCCCGCTGGGATAGCATAACCCTTCAACCAAGTTGTCACCCAGGGCCTAAGTGGGTAGTGGGCAGTACACAGAGGGGGGCTTTCTCTCTCACACACACTTTGCCAAAAGCAAGGCTTACCCGAATCACCGTGATCATCATCGCCGTTATTGAGAGTTGACCACGTGCCCGGAACCTTCCTGACCACTCCCCACCCATCGTGGCATTCAACCCTCACAACCACTCCGAGGTAAGTGTATCTCTGTTATACAAACAAGGAAACGGAAGCTCAGAGATGACAGAGCACCAGCCCCGGGTCATCACTGTTGATAAGTGGTAAAGCCGCAAGATTACTCTTTGTGAAGAGTAATGAAGAAAAGTACAACATCTTCGAATTAGAGTCCCCTCGGGATAAGGGCTTCAAAGTTACACACTCTCAAGATGAGAAGGGACTTTAAAGTCACCCCAGTCACCCATTCCAGGCTTCTCTGTCTCCTGTTCACCAAGGGCAGGAAGGACGGATCCCTGGGCCCTCGGTGAAACATCATCTCATCTCCGTGCTCTTCCCCAGACGGCACACACTGTAAATTGTACCCGGGAGGATTCGGGTACTTCCTTCTTATCCCATCTTATTTAGGAAGATCAGAGCGAGATCTGGCTTCGCGGGCCTGTGACCCGTGAGTCACACAGCGTCCCTTGCTTAGAAGGGTCCCATGCTGGATTTACTGCTTTGCTGTTTTAACAAGGGATCCTGTATTTTCATTTTGCAATGAGCCCCGCAAATGTCATATCTGATTGTGGACAGAGCTTTAGGTTTAGGGCAGGGAGACGCAGCCATTCAAACTACAGTTAGCGTCTTTTGCCTGTACCCGCTTCTCATAGAAGTGGGCTGCCTGGTGACAACACCACACGTGATGAAGCCCAAAGGGCACTGATGTGCCCCTTTCCAACAAATGCAGATAAAACAGATACTTTAAATGTGTCAATATGGGAGAAACTGTTTTCTCAAAAATTTAACTGTATTGTACCTGGTATTGATACCAACCACTAAAGCCGGTCACTGTCTCTCTCAGGTTTTACTTGATTTCATAAAAACCACAACGAGCTTGCCACCCTTTCCTCATCACTGTTGAGTTTGGGAATTTCAAGTGTACAATCACAGCAATCGTCCTAATTTTGCACAGATTTTCACAGCAATACAGACGGTCAAAAGGAAGAAAAGGAGCATTGTTTGCTGTCCAATTATGGGCAGCATGCAGGAACAGGATTGGAAGTCCTGATGTCAAAAACTCCTGTGTTGATCATACCCTACACTTCCGGACATGTTTTAACAGTGTTTAAAAGCCAGAGGCCTAGATAAAGAGAAAACAAGCCTTAATCGTTTTCCTAGGACTGTGATCCCCTGAAATAGCATTTGCTTTCACACAAAGACAAAAGGGAAAATACGAGTAGAGAATCTGTGTTTGTGGAGAATTAGGCTCCTCCAAATCTTGATTTCATGGCACTTAAAAGTATGTCGGTGATATGAGCCCAGGTAGATGTAAAGAACTAAACTAAATCAAAGTTAAGCAGAGTTTCCAAGGTTTTTTTTAAAGAGAGGAGCCACTATTTAGGTCTATTACCCCTACACACACACACACATACACACACACACACACACACACGCACACGCACACGCACACACCCACACACACAATTTTACCTCTTTAACTCAAAGCCCAGGGATTTTTCTCTTCTAGGTCTGGTGTTAGAATAGCTGACACTAGTGATATTTATTCCAAGGCACCATTCATTCATTCCTTCCTTCATTCCCTGACAAGGTCAGTTCAAAACATGTGGGTCCCCTGAATAGGCTAAGAGTTCAGCACCCCTTCCACCAATATGCTTTTACTATTTGTTCAGCATCTGCTTAATGGAGGTGGGGAAAGCTGATTTGATATTAATAAAAAATGAAAATGTCTTTGTTTATAACCCACATGTCCACTATCCTTCTCATCCTCTTCTGAGTATTTTCAAAGCACAATTCCACTCGCAGAAGAGCATTGGTGAGCGATGTAATTTACTGATGTGTTCGACATGGTGATGTAGAAAGGCATTTACATTGCACAGCAGACAGTGTTGTGCTTGAAAATTCCCAATACCACATGTGTAGGACAAGGATATATGTTCCAGGTAGTCAAAAGAAAAATGTGTTTAAAATAAACCTGCTCCTTTATCCTCACCTTTTTATTATTACTCTTGCCCTCACTCATCTTCTTGTCTTCAGAGCCTTTGACATGTCAGTGGAATTAGTGCATCCCTGGTTAATCCAGCCAGTGTGACCAGGAAGCAGAACAAAGGCAGCAAACTCTTCTAGTGCTTGGAGTGAGCAAAGACTGGCTATCCCAGGGTGGCCACTGAACCCGTATTCCCCTCGCCTCTCCCAAACATCTCCTCCACCCCACACCCACCTACACAGTCATGCTCACACCGTCTTTGAGAAACCCCACCTCCCCAACGGCCCACATTCACCAGAAAAGCCAGACTCTGACACAGTCTGTTAGTGTAACTCAAAGGGCATGCTGCCCATCTCCTACTAGCCTGGACCTCCCCCATCGGGGTTCAAGGGCCCAGGGCCCACTCTGAAATTGCTTCTGTAAACTAGATGTATGATCCTCTCTGAAGGGTCACCCTTATCTGGGATCTCTTCAGTAGAAGGCCTCCTGGGAAAGAAGACTGTAAAATCTGGAAACAGACAATGGGGAGCTAGAACTGACCAGGACTCTGGGGACCAGGGAGAAAAGGTCCCAAATGCCTGCAGGAGTGGGACAGAGAGGAGAGGGGTGTATAAGAAGCTAAGGGGAAAGCCTCCCGCTAACAGACCCATGGCAGGTAAACAGCAGGAGCTGTTAGAGTTGGCTACTCCTCCCTCCTCCTTTCCATTCCAGAACTCTCCTGAAAGCCCTCCTGGCACGTGCAGAAGTGCGTAGTGATAGCTTCCTGCTCCCATTTACTTCTTGCACAATCTTCTCTCCTATCCATAGAGAAGGCTACTCCTTGAATAGTTTTGACTGGGAACCAATAGTGATAACTAAAAAAAATCATTAACTGAGCCTCAGAAGGAAGGAATATCTTCAGAATGAGACCCGCAAAATCCTCCCCTCATGTCATTTATATTGAATGGGTGTTACCCCCGGACTTCAAATTATTTTAATATGCCTTTCAAGTCACTTTCCTCTCTGCATAAGCTCCCTGTTGAACCATTCCTGTCTGTGCTGTTGCCACCATTGCTGGTGCCCCTAAACAGTACCCACTCTCCCCACCCTCACATTCTAGGTGAAGAAACAGGGAATACAGTAAAACAGCAACAACAGCAAACTCAAAGAGGGTCAAGGGTGCAAATGTCCAAAGAGCGTTGCAGAAAGAAAGTGCTAGAGGAATCAAGAGGGCAGAGACAGTTTTGACCAGAGGCAAGCAGAACAGGAGTAGCATTAGAAGTAGAGGTTAGTGGCAAGGATTTTGAGACAAAAGGCAGCTCTACTCAGGCAAAAGTGAATTCCTCAGTCCAAACTAGTCCATTCATTCCAAATGGAAGGTCTCAAGACAGTGGTGCACTGGTACATGTTGGACAACTAGACATGGATTTGTAGACTTTGCCAATTTCCATGGTGTCAGTACTCCCGCCAAGGCCCATTTCATGCTACCAGCTTATGACCAAACACAGAGTTGGAAGACACACACAAAACTGACTCTCCCCAAACACATGCAAGTTAGCTCAAGCACACCACTGGGGCAAAACCTCTGATACCTATTGCTTAAATTTAGCCAGATTTCACTAGCTCCCAAACAGCACTTTTCAAGATGGCGATGGGCTGACACAAAGCACAAAGCAGCTACATCAGTACTGGATGTGCTGCTTTCGTACACAGCATAGGGAACTTGGCCTATTTTTAGCACTGCAATTCCCTGCATACTGTTTGCAATTCTCTGGCCCACCTCTAGTCTTAGTATTCCCTTCCATAAAGGAAAGGACATCTTATCAGCCTCTGCTCAGCCTCTTGGGCTCAAGAGAATGTGTACCAGCCCCAACTACACTGTTTACCACCATGGCTGGTCAACCTGATATCACCTCCCCAACTTCTGTTTGGATCTGCCTGGAAGCACAGGTGGTCACATACTCTGACTCTATCCATTCGTAGTGCTAAAATGGTGACCTTAAGCCTCTAACCTGGTAACCTGTACTAATATAACTCTTAGAAGTAAAAATACCTCAAGACTCTCTAAACTCAAAACTGCTTTTGTGCTGCAAAGAGAAACTGGAAACAACAGAAAGCAAGAGTTAGGGCTCCTGAGCAGACCTCTTATAGAAATCTCAGCTTTCCCTGGAGGCCCTTCCAGCATTACTCCACTTGCATTTTATAGCCACTCAACAAAACAGACTCTACTGTAAGGGTCAGGCCATAGCAACACTTCAGGACCTACTGCCAGTGCAAGTAGGGTGGTGGGAAGCAATTGGCTGAGGGTAAAAGGGAGCCTGTCAGAGGCAGGTGAGGCAATGTCTAGTCTACGAGTCTATACAAAGGACTTTTCTTCTATCCTGCAAGTGTCTCAGAGGCAGAGCAGTTTCAAGTGTAAGGAACGAAAAAACATTTTCCAAGTCCTCCCTCACCCTCTCTTCCAGGTGGAGATAAACACAGTCTTTCTCAGAGAACAAGATAAGCCAGAAATAAGTGAAGAGACAAAAAGATGTCCTGAAAAAAATGAATGTAAATATATATGTGAGAGGTTTTTTTTCTTTTACATCCAAATACTCCTGCCAATTATTTTTGAAGAAGTGGTTATCGTTCAACTGGAGGGAACTATTCTAGGTAGCTGTTCTGAAACATAGTCAATAAGTCCATTTATCATTTCTTGGAGTGATCTGAGCTTTACAACCATTCTCTCTTTCTCTTGGCCTCTACCCTTTGCTTTCCAAGTGAACTGCACTAAATTCATTATGAGAGATTTTATTGTCTCATATTCCCCCTTGCGAAATACCTGGCTGATTTCATTGTTTTCATGAACCTAAAAACCTAATTGACAGAGGGATGTGCATTCCCTTCAAATTGCACATTCATCCGCTGGAGGAGTCTCTGAGTGTATACTAGCTAGCGTTCCAGAGTCCCTGGGTATTGATCCTGATATTGCACAATTTTCCAATAAAGACCTGAATCACACAGACATAAGTTAGCAGAAGTACTGAAAATCTTCCTGAAGATTCACTGGGTAAGAGATGCAGGTGGTTTCTTTGACTCGAAAAGCCTACAGGCAATTGCGTGCCATGTTGGGGAGGGGAAGAGATTTCCACTGGGAGAGCTTATCATTCCTTAAATGTTTATGTTTGTTTTCTCAGTTATAAAATTACCAACAAATATGTCTATTGTCTGAAGGGACTGATTTTTTTTTCTTTTACTTCAGCCTTCAAGATAGCACATACATGACTTTTTAGAACATACTTTGATAAGTCAGGGGACTCTCTTTTGTTGCAGGAGAGATGTGTGGGCTCACCAATTTCTTTAACATTTCTCTTTTTCCTACCTGCACAGAAACACCACCCTTCACATTCTCAACACTCTCCCAGGAAGCACAGCCTATGACAAGAGAGAACCTAATATGGGACACACCTTACACCTGACATTTATAACCCTTTTCCTTCCTGCAGTGAAATCTTAAAATTTCAGAATCAGATGAATTTATCTGAAGTGACCTTTACAATTTAATTAGCTTCACTTTTGCTATCAGCAAAATGGGGAGAAACATATCTGCTGCCACCACACAATGAAGAAAGAATGGATAGCTTGACTTCCCTGGGGAAAGTGGCATTCTATAGAGCACAGGGTAAGTGCTGGTGGAGATGGGAGATAATCTTACCAAGTAACTTATGATCCAGGAGCCCAAGACAGGCCAAAGTCTGTAACAGAAGCCCAGAGACAACTCCATTCACTTATACTCCAGGATAGGACCTTCATCTTCCTTTCCTAATTTCTCAAGGTGCTTAGCACATTTTTATGTACAATAAATGTGGCTAACTAATGAAATGAAAGATGACTGGTCAGGCCAATTAGTGTCTTATCTTTGGTTAACAGCTATACAATATTTATTCCTATAAAACTGAAATGGAGGAGATTGGTTCAAGATGGCATAGAAGAAGGATGTGCTCTCACTCCCTCTTGCAAGAGCACTGGAATCACAACTAACTGCTGAACAATCATCGACAGGAAGACACTGGAACTCACCGAAAAAGATACCCCAGATCAAAGACAAAGGAGAAGCCACAGTGAGACGGTAGGAGGGGTGCAATCACAATAGAATCAAATCCCATAACCGATGGGTGGGTGACTCACAAACTGGAGAACACTTATACCACAGAAGTCCACCTACTGGAGTGAAGGTTCTGAGCCCCACGTCAGGCTTCCCAATCTGGGGGTCTGGCAACGGGAGGAGGAATTCCTAGAGAATCAGACTTTGAAGGCTAGTGGGATTTGATTGCAGGACTTCGACAGGACTGGTGGAAACAGAGACTCGATTCTTGGAGGGCACACACAGAGCAGTGTGCACATCGGGACCCAGGGGAAGGAGCAGTGACCCCACAGGAGACTGAACCAGACCTACCTGCTAGTGTTGGTGGGTCTCCTGCAGAAGAGGGGGGTGGCTGTGTCTCACCATGAGGACAAGGACACTGGCAGCAGAAGTTCTGGGAAGTACTCCTTGGTGTGAGCCCTCCCAGAGTCCTCCATTAGCCCCACAAAGAGCCCGGGTAGGCTCCAGTGCTAGGTCATCTCAGGCCAAACAACCAACAGGGAGGGAACCCAGCCCCACCCATCAGCAAACAAAGGGATTAAAGTTTTACTGAGCTCTGCCCACCAGAGCAACACCCAGCTCTACCCACCACCAGTCCCTCCCATCAGGAAACTTGCACAAGCCTCTTAGATAGCCTCATCCACCAGAGGGCAGAGAGCAGAAGCAAGAAGAACTACAATCCTGCAGCCTGTGCAACAAAAACCACATTCACAGAAAGACAGACAAAATGAAAAGGCAGAGGACTATGTACCAGATGAAGGAACAAGATAAAACCCCAGAAAAAAAACTAAACAAAGTGGAGATATGAAACCTACCAGAAAAAGAATTCAGAATAATGATAGTGAAGATGATCCAGGACCTCGGAAAAAGAATGGAGGCAAAGATCGAGAAGATGCAAGAAATGTTTACAAAGAACTAGAAGAATTAAAGAACAAACAAACAGAGATGAACAATACAATAACTGAAATGAAAAATACACTAGAAGGAATCAATAGCAGAATAACTGAGGCAGAAGAACGGATAAGTGACCTGGAAGACAGAATGGTGGAAATCACTGCCACAGAACAGAATAAAAGGAAAAGAATGAAAAGAAATGAAGACAGCCTAAGAGACCTCAGGGACAACATTAAACGCACCAACATTCGCATTATAGGGGTCCCAGAAGGAGAAGAGAGAGAGAAAGGACCAGAGAAAATATTTGAAGAGATTACAGTCAAAAACTTCCCTAACATGGGAAAGGAAATAGCCACCCAAGTCCAGAAGCACAGAGTCCCAGGCAGGATAAACCCAAGGAGAAACAGGCTGAGACACATAGTAATCAAACTGACAAGAATTAAAGACAAAGAAAAAATATTAAAAGCAACAAGGGAAAAACAACAAATAACATACAAGGGAACTCCCATAAGGTTAACAGCTGATTTCTCAGCAGAAACTCTACAGGCCAGAAGGGAGTGGCACTATATATTTAAAGTGATGAAAGGGAAGAACCTACAATCAAGATTACTCTACCCAGCAAGGATCTCATTCAGATTCGATGGAGAAATCAAAAGCTTTACAGACAAGCAAAAGGTAAGAGAATTCAGCACCACCAAGCCAGCTCCACAACAAATGCTAAAGGAACTTCTCTAAGTGGGAAACACAAGAGAAGAAAAGGACCTACAAAAACAAACCCAAAACAATTAAGAAAATCATAATAGAAACATACATATCAATAATTACCTTAATTGTGAATGGATTAAATGCTCCAACCAAAAGACACAGGTTCACTGAATGGATACAAAAACAAGACCTGTATATATGCTGTCTACAAGAGACCCACTTCAGACCTAGGGACACATACAGACTGAAAGTGAGGGGATGAAAAAAGATATTCCATGCAAATGGAAATCAAAAGAAAGCTGGAGTAGCAATTCTCATATCAGATAAAATAGACTTTAAAATAAAGAATGTTACAAGAGACAAGGAAGGACACTACATAATGATCAAGGGATCAATCCAAGAAGAAGATATAAGAATTTTAAATATATATGCACCCAACATAGGAGCACCTCAATACATAAGGCAAATGCTAACAGCTATAAAAGAGGAAATCAACAGTAACACAATAATAGTGGGGGATTTTAATACCTCACTTACACCAATGGACAGATCACCCAAACAGAAAATTAATAAGGAAACACAGCTTTAAATGAGACAATAGAACAGAGAGATTTAATTGATATTTATAGGACATTCCATCCAAAAACAGCAGATTACACTTTCTTCTCAAGTGTGCATGGAACATTCTCCAGGATAGATCACATCTTGGGTTACAAACCAAGCCTCAGTAAATTTAAGAAAATTTAAATCATATCAAGCATCTTTTCTGACCACAACGCTATGAGGTTAGAAATCAATTACAGGGAAAAAAAGGTAAAAAACACAAACACATGGAGGCTAAACAATATGTTACTAAATAACCAAGAGATCACTGAAGAAATCAAAGAGGAAATAAAAAAATACCTGGAGACAAATGACAATGAAAACATAATGACCCAAAACCTATGAGATGCAGCAAAAGCAGTTCTAAGAGGGAAGTCTATAGCAATACAAGCCTACCTCAAGAAACAAGAAAAATCTCAAATAAACAATCTAACCTTACACCTAAAGGAACTAGAGAAACAAGAACAAACAAAACCCAGAGTTAGTAGAAGGAAAGAAATCATCAAGATCAGAGCAGAAATAAATGAAATAGAAACAAAGGAAATAATAGCAAAGATCAATAAAACTAAAAGTTGGTTCTTTGAGAAGATAAACAAAATTGATAAACCATTAGCCAGACTCATCAAGTAAAAGAGGGAGAGGACTCAAATTAATAAAATTAGAAATGAAAAAGGAGACGTTACAACAGACACCGCAGAAATACAAACCATCCTAAGAGACTACTAAAAGCAACACTATGCCAATAAAATGGACAACCTGGAAGAAATGGACAAATTCTTAGAAAGGTATAACCTTCCAAGACTGAACCGGGAAGAAATAGAAAATATGAACAGACCAATCACAGGTAATGAAGTTGAAACTGTGATTAAATATCTTCCAACAAACAAAAGTCCAGGACCAGATGGCTTTACAGGTGAATTCTATCAAACATTTAAAGAAGAGCTAACACCCATCCTTCCCAAACTCTTCCAAAAAATTGCAGAGGAAGGAACACTCCCAAACTCATTCTATGAGGCCACCATCACCCTGATACCAAAACCAAAGATACTACAAAAAAAGAAAGTTACAGACCAATATCACTGATGAATATAGATGCAAAGATCCTCAACAAAATACTAGCAAACAGAACCCAACAACATATTAAAAGGATCATACACCATGATCAAGTGGGAATTATCCCAGGGATGCAAGGATTCTTCAATATATGGAAATCAATCAATGTGATACACCATATTAACAAACTGAAGAAGAAAAACCATATGATCATCTCAATAGATGCAGAAAAAGCTTTTGACAAAATTCAACACCCATTTATGATAAAAACTCTCCAGAAAGTGGGCATAGAGGGAACCTACCTCAACATAATAAAGGCCATATATGACAAACCCACAGCAAACATCATTCTCAATGGTGAAAAACTGAAAGCATTTTCTCTAAGATCAAGAACAAGACAAGGATGTCCACTCTTGCCACTATTATTCAACATAGTTTTGGAACTTCTAGCCATGGTAAACAGAGAAGTAAAAGAAATAAAAGGAATACAAATTAGAAAAGAAGAAGTAAAACTGTCACTGTTTGCAGATGACATGATACTATACATAGAGAATCCTAAAGATGCCACCAGAAAACTACTAGAGCTAATCAAAAAAAAAACTACTAGAGCTATTTTGGTACAGCTGCAGGATACAAAATTAATGCACAGAAATCTCTTGCATTCCTATACACAAATGATAGAAAATGAAATGAAAATGAAATGATGGAAGATGAAAGAGAAACTAAGGAATCACTCCCATTTACCATTGCAACAAAAAGGATAAAATACCTAGGAATAAACCTATCTAGGGAGACAAAAGACCTGTATGCAGAAAACTATAAGACACTGATGAAAGAAATTAAAGATGATACAAACAGATGGAGAGATATACCATGTTCTTGGATTGGAAGAATCAACATTGTGAAAATGACTATACTACCCAAAGCAGTCTACAGATTCAATGCAATCCCTATCAAATTACCAATGGCATGTTTTACAGAACTAGAACAAAAAGTCTTAAAATTTGTATGGAGACACAAAAGACCCTGAATAGCCAAAGCAGTCTTGAGGGAAAAAAAAAGGAGCTGGAGGAATCAGACCCCCTGACTTCAGACAATACTACAAAGCTGCAGTAATCAAGACAATATGGTACTGGCACAAAAACAGAAATATAGATCAATGGAACAGGATAGAAAGCCCAGAGATAAACCCACGCACCTATGGTCAACTAATCTACGACAAAGGAGGCAAGGATATACAATGGAGAAAAGACAGTCTCTTCAGTAAGTGGTGCTGGGAAAACTGGACAGCCTCATGTTAAAGAATGAAATTAGAACACTCCCTAACACCATACACAAAAATAAACTCAAAATGGATTAGAGACCTAAATGTAAGACTGGACACTATAAAACTCTTAGAGGAAAACATAGGAAGAACACTCTTTGACATAAATCACAGCAAGGTCCTTTTTGACCCACCTCCTAAAGTAATGGAAATAAAAACAAAAATAAACAAATGGGACCTAATGAAACTTAAAAGCTTTTGCACAGCAAAGGAAACCATAAACAAGACGAAAAGACAACCCGCAGAATGGGAGAAAATATTATGATAAAAACTCTCCAGAAAGTGGGCATAATGAATCAACAGACAAAGGATTAATCTCCCAAATATATAAACAGCCCATGCACCTCAACATTAAAAAAACAAACAACCCAATCCAAAAATGGGCAGAAGACCTAAATAGACATTTCTCCAAAGAAGACATACAGATGGCCAAGAAGCACATGAAAAGCTGCTCAACACCACTAATTGTTAGAGAAGTGCAAATCAAAACTACAATGAGGCATCACCTCACACCAGTCATAAATGGCCATCATCATAAAATCTACAAACAAGAAATGCTGGAGAAGGTGTGGAGAAAAGGGAACCCTCTTGCACTGTTGGTGGGAATGTAAATTGATACAGCCACTATGGAGAACAGTATGGAAGTTCCTTAAAAAACTAAAAATAGAATTACCATATGACCCAGCAATCCCACTACTGCGCATACACCCAGAGAAAACCATAATTCAAAAGGACACATGCACCCCAATGTTCATTGCAGCACTATTTACAATAGCCAGGTCATGGAAGCAACCTAAATGCCCATCGACAGACGAATGGATAAAGAAGATGTGGTACATATATACAATGCAATATTACTCAGCCATAAAAAGGAATGAAACTGGGTCATTTGTAGAGACGTGGAAGAATCTAGAGACTGTCATAGAGAGTGAAGTAAGTCAGAAAGAGCAAAACAAATATCGTATATTAACGCATATATGTGGAACCTAGAAAAATGGTACAGATGAACTGGTTTGCAGGGCAGAAACAGAGACAGATGTAGAGAACAAACGTATGGACAGCAAGGGGGGAAAGTGGCAGTGGGGGGTGGGGGGTGGGATGAACTGGGAGATTGGGATTGACATATATACACTAATATGTATAAAACAGATAACTAATAAGAACATGCTGTATAAAAAAATAAATAAAATTCAAATAAATAAATAAATAAAATAAATCTGAGCCCAAAAAGGACAAATAAACAAAACAAAAAAAAAACTGAAATGGAAAGACTGATAACTCTTTTTTTTTTTTAAGTTTTTGGCAGCACCACACGGCATGTGGGATCTTAGTTCCCCAACCAGGGATCAAACCCGCGCCCCTTGCAGTAGAAGTGCGGAGTCTTAACCACTGGACCGCCAGTGAAGCCCCAAGACTGGTAACTCCTGCTTTGAATTATAAAACGTCCAAATATCCAAATGAAAAGTGTCTTTTTGTTACCATTAGTGTCACTTTGTTATCATATCTCAATTTTATCCCATTTCGCAAATTCCTAGGATACAAAGTAAAATGATAGAGTCTTACAGACATCTCCTGAAAAAACCAAGAGTTTATCTCATCCTATCTTTCACTTTTTGGAATTCCTTTGGTATACTTCTGTTTGACACCAGTCAAAACATCATCAGTATGTTTTAATGTGATTTGTTAATTTGCAGAGAGGAAGGTATGAATTCTAGGCTGAATTCAATGGTCAGAGAATGGCTCAGCTGGATAAAGAGCAATTGGAGTGATTTTTAGTGTGTGCTATAGCATATCTCTACCTGATTTCTCTGAAATGTTACCTGGGCAGTTAACTGTTGAAAGTGAGCTTCTAGTGTAAATTATATCATTCTTCTTGTAAAGTTTTCTTTTTACCAACTAGATGGACTGCCATATTCAGAGGAAAACCATCAGAGCTGATTAGCTTATTTTACAAGTGAGTCCTTAATAAGTATCTCCCAGTGATAACCAAGACAGTAGTGGCAAAGATAAGCTTTTAATGGAAGCTGAAAACCTTTGAGCATCATGGTGTCGGACTTCCTATACTGCTACTTTCCTGCTGAAAATTACTCTTTGACCACCATATAATGCTTAAAGTATAAAATGCCCCAGATTCTTGAATGGCGATCATCAAAAAGAACACAAATAACAAAATTTGGCGAAGATGTGGAGAAAAGGGAACCCTCGTGCACTGTTAGTGGGAATGTAAATTGGTGCAGCCACCGTGGAAAATAGTATGGAGGTTTCTCAAAAAACTAAAAATAGAACTACCATATAATCCAGCAATTCCACTCCCAGGTATATATCAAAAAAAAAAAAAAAAAAAAAAAAGACCCACAAAAACACTAATTCAAAAAGATACATGCACCCCAATGTTTATAGCAGCATTATATACAATCACCAAGATATGGAAGCAACCTAAGTGTCCATCAGCAGATGAATGGATAAAGAAGACGTGGTGTATGTATACAATGGAAACTACTCAGCCAGAAAAAAATCATGAAATTTTATCATTTGCGGCAACATGGATGGACTTGGAGGGCATTATGCTAAGTGAAATAAGTCAGACAGAGAAAGACAAATACTGTATGATATCACTTATATGTGGAATCTAAAAAATACAAAAACTATTGAAAAATAACAAAAAAGAAGCAGACTCACAGATATACAGAACAGACTAGTGGTTACCAGTAGGGAGAGAGAAGTGGGGAGGAGCCATATAGGGGTGGGGAGACAGAAGACAGTGAACATTATAAGCTATTGTATGGTGCTGCCACCAAGCCACCAATGGTTGGTTTACTTTCAGCACCATTAGCTTCTTTGTTTGTACAACATTAATTTGAATAGTTTATTGCATTATAATCGTATTTTTTAAGAAGAAGGAAACAAAAAACAAAGTGCAGGTGCCAGTGATGCAAAGAACGTATTTTATAAACATAGTCTAATTGAGTTCAAGATAGAAATCATTAATAGTGCCAAGTAACTCATTTAACATTGACCTAAAATAGACTCCTGAGCGCTTGAGAAAACACTATTTCTAATCCCCTGCATTCTAGACAGAGGAACAGCCAATCAAGTTCAGGCTAATCAAATTCTCCACCTCAACAACATTCACAGTCTTTCCGAAGCCTGTGGGCCCCTCCAGAAGGACCCCAACCCCAGAAATTGGAGGGAAGGCAAAGGGACTCTAAGAAGGACAGACTGTGTAAACAGCCAAACAACTCCAAGACTTTCTTCTAGCCAAAATTTCCTGGGTTGTCCTCTTTCAAAACCCAAATTAACTGCAGGAATTGCCACACCTTCCCTCTGCAGACATAGGCTTTTTGGAACTCTTTGGAAGCAGAGCACCTGATAAATAAACCATAGCGCAATAAATTAAATTTGGATCACTGCATCTATCTCCTAGTATGAAAGAACTTCCTGGTCTTATTCTTTCAAGGTTTATATTTCAAGGCAATACTTCATCATAATTTAGAAAGTTTCCTTTTCTATTGAGTCAATTTTCTGTTTTTGAAATATTGTACGAATAACTCACATATACTGCGTTGGGTGGGTGAATCATCTATCTTTTGATGAAAAGCATAAGTTCTCTTTAGAAGGAATCATTTATTTCTTAACATCCCCAAGGCAAAAACCTCCCAAGATAAAGCTAGGACTCTTACCCTCTCTGGCTTGACACAATATTTATAAAATAAATTCTCTAAATCAAATGACCTTCAACATATGACTTTGGGGGTATGTGCTCTTTACCTCCTAAAAAGAATGCTATTCAGAAATGTTCACTTATTCATTCAATCCTTCATTCACTAGACATTCATTGAGCACATAGGGTTTGCAGGGCACTGTGCCAGGTGTTAGCACTAAGGATGAAGATGGATAAAATTATAGATGACTAAGAAAGGATCCCTGTGCATTTGGAGCTCAAAAGTTTACAATGCATGAGCTAGGCACAAAATACAAGGAGCAATTAGGAGGAACCAATACGCTTCCTAAATCTGGTTGCACACCAAGATCACTTGAGAAACCAATTAAAAATAAAGATTCTTGGCACCCATCTACTGAACCCAGATCTACTGAATCAGAGGGGCCTGGAAGAACCTGAGAATTCGTGTTTTAAAAACAACCCAGTTAATTCTGAGATTTCAGCCAGATTTGGGAATCACTAAGCCTTAAAAAATATTCTAGTGGCTAGAAAATCCCACGCAGCCCCTACTACAACCATCAAAAGCATTTTGCTTCATGCCCGTGTTCAAGATCAGGGTCACTGAGATCCTCATTTACAAAGCCAGAAAGCTAGACTACAAAGAAATGGCCTCACTTGCCCAAAGAGAATCTCCAGGGAGAGATGCATATTTGACTAGGAAGTCAAAGCTTTCTAGATGTCATGATGTTATTAGGAATTCAAATACCCATTTCAGCAGTATGCAAGACGATTCACACAGACTCACAGCTCATCAGAGCTGGGCAGGACCTCAGAGATCGGAGTTCACAAACTCAAATGGTGACAGAGCTCAGGTGGTGCCATAAATGGCTGAAGTAGGCTGGAGGGGACAGAGGTTAAAGGGGCACCTGCTACTCCACTCTAGCTTGAACTTGCCATGAAGAGTATGGGCCCAATGTGCCAGGTCCTCCAAATTTTCAAGAGAAGCCAGAAATCTGGATTTGAAAAACTAGCCATGCAAATAAAACAGACTTTTCAGTCAGATTTGACATGTGGGCCAGCAGTTTGTAATTCCTGGTCTAGTCCAAAGTCTTCATTTGACGTCTGAGAAAATAGACTCGTCCTATTTCTCGTATCATTTCAGTTTGGCCTGCCACAGCGAGGGGGGAGAGTTGTTGTTGAATTTAGCTTTGCTTTTTTTTTTTTCCTGGGTTTGAATTTTTCAATGGTATCTATTGGTCCAGATGTTCAAAGGCAAGTTTGCTACCAGCCTCATGCAGCATTCACTATGCGGCGCCGCCCAGATCCCTATTACCACGGTTGGCCAGTCTCAGCTCCAAGCCCTCTCCTGGAGTTGCCTTCAGCTGCCTCACTCAAGGGTGTGTCCCCTCCTTGCGCATCCGGCATCCAGTGACTACAGGATGGTCATGTATAAAGTCCCGGCCTCCGGGACCAACTCAGGACGACTCTGCAGGGCCATGCCAGCTTCAGAGCTCCGCATGGAATTGGCTCAAGGCTTCCTGTGCCCGCATCACAGCTCGGCTCCTCTCTGTGCCCAGCCCTACCTCCCCTACAGGTGTGGATCCCAGAGTGGTTCCCAGTACACTTCCAGCACTGTAGCTCTGCCTTTGAGTCTGCTTCCCAAGAACCTGGTCTACAACACCCAGCACATCGGGATCTCAGTGAAAATAACCTCATCTGTGAAAGTCCAGATTTGCGAACTCAAATCAGAGAACAATGTTTTGCTTCGTGAAAATGTCTTCTGTTGTTTATCTTTTTTTATGGTTTTATTAGTGCTTGAAAATCATACCATAGCAGACGCCTCCCATTTCATGCCCCCACCTCTGATCTTAGCTCAGCTGTGGTGGGCAGTTCTGGAAGCTCAGACTCACCTGGTGCTCACAGGGCCCCACCTCAAGTGTGGGCCACGCCTCCTTCTGCCTTCAGGCTTGGGGCCTTTTCTGATCTGCAGAGGTTCATTGGGCCCTTGAAAGTAGAGTCTGGAAAGGGGGGGAAGTTCCTGTCAACAAGGACTAGGAGCCAGGAGATTACTGCTCCCAACTCCCGGCCTTCAAGCAAGTCCCCATTGTGAGAACCTCCCCGCAGCCCTTAAACACCCCAACGTGGGCTTTCCCCCTCCCCCTCTCCATCTCCTTGCTCCCTCACCCCTCTGCCGGGGATCATGTTCCACATCAACTACACCAAGTCCTTCTTCATGAAGCTCTTCTTCAAGTGGGACCCAGACTAAGACCAATGCATCCTCAGTTTCTAAAACTTAACAATACAGAAGAGTACAAGAAGAAAGTGAAAGTCCATTTTTGAAACATCCCACCAGTCTTATTTCTATGCATTAATGCCTACTTATAGTGGGTTTAGAAACTTTAATAAACCTGATCAACCTAGATACTCTGTTCAGTAACTCTGCAGGTCACTTCAAACACTGGTCTTATCAAGTACATTTACTTCAGTAAATTGACTTCTACAGTTGTTTCATTCATTTACCTATTCATTTAACAAATGTTCATTTCAGGTCTTATCTGTGCAAGGCACAGTGCTAAATACTGCAGATGTTACAAAGACATGTCCCATGCCCTTAGGATGCTTATACATATTTTTACTACTCAATTTTTCAGGACCATATTGATTGAACAAATTAAGGCATGCTTGTTTTCAAAAATCGTATTAGGATTCCTTGAAATCTAGTGCCATAAGCTTTAATTAAACAGAGTTTTCACCCAGATGGTATGTACAAGATGAATGGATTCCTGGGTTCAAATCTTGACTCTGCTACTAAGCAGAAGTGTGACTTGAAGCTCATTTTTCTTGTTTGTAAAATGGGGGATAAAAATAATAACTATCATAAGCAGTTGTGAAAATAAAATGAGAGAATCAATATAAATAACTTGATGTAGTGCCTGACACAAAGTACTCAATGCATATTCCCTATAATAACAATTATTATTTTCCTCTAACATGAACCTCAGGTCCATATGCATGTAGCATGGATCCAGGCACCACGGGAATTGAGCAGAACAGATTGGAAATGAAAATACAGACACTGTCCAATGCTGTTCCACTCAGCACAGTTTCACCAGTTTGAGAACCTAAGGCACCAGGAAAGTATAGTGCCCACCTGGTCAGTCCGTGTAACCGAAGAGAGGGTGGGCTCACCTGTCGAGTTGATGCCAGTGCACAGGTACAGATGGGGATCTGGCCACAACTGGAGTTCGCTCCAGTCCCTCAGAGTCCTGCACATGGTGTTTACCAGTCCTGCAGGGTAAACACAAACCAGAAGAATGCAAAAGAGATGTAAACACCAGATTTGCTCAGCTGTCTGGGCAAATATCTTGCTGACATGGAGATTCACATTGTGTCTCAGGCCCCCAAGAAGTATTAGGTCAGGCAGTCGCTGCCTAAGACGTGCGGTCCCCTCAGTAGGAGGGGCACGTTCTCACGGAGCTGCTGTCTTCTATCGTGTGTAGTCCTCCCAGCACCCACCACAGACAGCCTCTTCCTCCGAGATGCTCAGTAAATATTTGTTTGACTAATGGATCGAGTGCTTGTAGAGCTCCTTGAATATTGTCCTTGTGTGGAGAATGTCTTAGGCAGTACATCACTTTTGAAAACCTGACTTTCCAAAGACTTCCAGCTTTTGCTTTGTAAATTGCTTTTAAAAAGAGAGAGAGAAAGACAGAGCAGATGAAATCTCATCATTCTCCTGATGCAATCGTGTGTGTCGGGTGGGAGTAGAACAAGGGTGGACACAAGTGCATAACATTTGCCACTCCATGCACAAAAGATTGCAAAATCAAAGGGAAGAAAAACATACATTGGAAAACATATCTAAGGTGGTGACAAGAACAGGTGAGAAATGAGATTGTTGAGGACAGCAAGCCGCTGCCTGAAGATAGAGTTTGTTTAAATTGTTTTTTTGTAAGACAATCCAAAAAACTGTATCCGAGTTAAATTAGAAATGCTGGAAACATCAGATCCAAATTCTACGAGGTAACAATTGGCTTCAGCAGATCCACATTCAGCAGCTCATTCACTGTCCAGTTCACCACAGTCTCTACCGCCCTCCCCTTTCCACCTGCCGTGAAGTTACGTGTAAGTTGCCATTTATCATCATGCTTCTACTGCTGTTTTTCTTACAGATAAAATTAGGAGGAAAATTACACATTTTTGCATGCCTCTCTCTATCAAAACGGGAAAAATGAAAGATAGGCCGAAAGGACCACATATTTCATTAAAATGTTTTTGCATTTTTACATACAGCCCACTTTACTCATTTGTGGTACATTCTGGACCTTATAAGCATTGTAATTTGCACCCTGTATAAATTTCTTAATGTTACTGTAACAAGTTACTACAAATTTAGTGGCTTTAAAACAACACAAATTTATTATCTTATAGTTCTCTAGGTCAGAAGTCCAAATGGGTTTTACTGGGTGAAACGCAAGGGGTCAGCAGGGCTTGCATTGCTTCTGGAGGCTCTAGGGAAGAACCCGTTTCCTGGCCTTTTCCAGCTCTAGACCCACCCACATCCCTCGGCTCATGGCCCCAGCCAGCAATAGCATCACTCCAACCTCTGCTTCAGTCATCACGTCTCTGACTTCCACTTACCTGCCTCCCTCCTTCTCTTCTAAGAACCTTGTGATACATCAGCCCCTTCCAGATAATCCAGGACACTCTCCCATCTCAAGACACTTAAGCTGATCACATCTACAAAGTCCCTTTGGCCATGTAAGGTAATTCCCAGATTCCAACGATTAGGATGTGGACATCTTTGAGAGGCCATTATTCTACCTACCACACACCCTGTTTACAGAGGCCAGGAATTAATATGTCACTGCTTTGAAAGGAATTTCTAAAGAGAAAGAAGGGCCAAAGGGAGAACCAAATATTTCAAAACTTTTGAAAATAATCCAGTTAAAATTCAACTTGCTCAAAAAAATAAAAATGAAAATAAACTCAAATAAATTCAACTTGCTCAAATGTTTGAACGTAAAATGAGGGCAATAAGGAAATAGAATGGTGAGGTGCTATTGTGTCAGCATTGAATTCCCGTTCCAAGTCTGGAGAATTGCCACTTTGTGAGTTTTGGGTGGGAATGAGGACAGCTTCCCATCATAGGGTACAGATATGCTGGATGCTGGCTTCCCAACCTCCCCTTGCTTCTGGAGCCTGGGAACTGGATACACGATCAGAAAGAGCCACATGGGCTTGGAATAGAGAGCTGGTGGTGCAGGAAGCAAGGGACAGGCAGCTTTCTCTCTTTGGCCAGGGTAAAGACATCATCTCACCAAAACCATTAGTTCAGAGGGGAACTAGAACATCCTGCCTCTTTACTTTGAGCCTGGTGTTCCATCCTCACAATCATTTGTGAACTACCCAATATTTTAATAAACTTTTTCCTGCTCAATTCCATCGCAGCCAGCTTCTGCTGCTTACAATTAAGAGCGATGGCCAATGCAGAGGGTATCGGCTACAAGCAGCGTACAAGTTAAGAGCTCTGGTGTCAACCAGCTCTGAGTTTGAGTCCTAGATCTGCCACTTTCTAGCAGTATAACCTTGGCAAGGTTACTTAACCTTGGCCAGGTTACTTAACCTCATGAAATTTCAATGTAATAGTAATAGCACTGACCCTAACTCATCAGCACGTGGGCATGAAACAGGATAACACACAGGAAGGACTTAGCCCAGTGCTTAGTAATGGTGATAGCTCAGTAGATAGCAGCTATTATTATTAATTTTTAAAACTTTGAGTTAAAAATGTCAGCAGGGAATGACATTTTTCATCTCCTGAAGTTGGCTGAAGCCCCAGGCAGACGTCAAGAGAGGCTGGAAACATTGGCCTGGAGTTGACGGTGAGGAACACAATCTCATGCAAATAGCTAGAGTGTGGATGAGAATATCAAGGCTATGAGGGAGGTGTGGGTGGGAGGGGGGGGCGAGGAGAAGAGGGCCAGAGGTAGATTTGGGGGTGGAGCGGGGACATTTGCCTTTAGAAGAGTAAGAGAAAAAGCAAGCAGAACAGAAAACAGGAAATTAAGGAAGGTAAGGGGAGATTTCCTTAAAATAAGAATGTATTACTTTTTAAATTTAAAATAATGACGTGAAGATTTAAGTGAGGAAGAACAGTTTCAAGCACATGAGGAAACTCAGCAGTATGTAGGTGATTACGGATGAGGTCATTGGTAAATTCTGAGAGGAGCTGAGCAGGGAGAGTGGACACGGGATTGAGGAACAGGTGAGTGGTGAGAGAGTGAAGCAGCGAGCATGTTCCCCATATTAGTTAGGATGGGCTAAACCGTGCTGCCATCCCAGACCAAACCCCCGCGTCCCAGGGGTCAACACAATAAAGGCTGGATGTCTCAGTTACATAAAGCCCAGTGCAAGTCACACCCCCGTCTTGTAGCTGTGCCCTCCCTTGACACAAGGCAGAGGAAGTAGAGAATGATGGAAGGGAGACCCTAGCTCTCTTTTTCCTCCAGTTTTATTAAGTAATAATTGACAAATAAAATTGTATGTGAAATGATTACCACAATCAGGTTAATTAATACATCTATCGTCTTACATAATTACCTTTTGTGTAACTATAGATACAGATACAGACCACATCTTTATCCATTCGTCTGTTGATGAACACTTAAGTTGTGTCTATGTCTTGGTTTTTGTGAGTAATGCTGCAATGAACATGGGAGGGCAGGTATCTCTTTGAGATACTGATTTCGTTTCCTTCAGATATATACCCAGCAGTGGGATTGCTGAATCATATGGTAGTTCTAGCTTTCATTTCTTAAAGAGTTTCCATACTGTTTTCCAGAGTAGCTACACCAATTTATATTCCCACCATCAGATCCTGGCTCTTTATTACCTCCATGTGGAAGCCACCGTGCCACTTCTGTTCACGGTGCATTGGCCTCAACCTAGCGAGACAAGACATAGGACATAGAGTGAGCACTGACTGTCTGCCGCAGTGCCTTGTTCAAGAGGAAGAGAGGAAGAGCAGGAAAGGCAGCAGAGAGGAGAGCCTGTGCTCATACAGAATTCAGAGCCTTGAGCAACCTTGAGGCGGAAGAGGACAAAAGCCGGAAGGATTTCAGTTATCAAGGCCCAGAGGAAGCTTGAGCCTACCCCTAATGTAGCAGTTGGTCCTCGCAGCCTTACATCTTCTGCCCCTTGGAAAGCCTGCTTCCTATGCCCACCTCCAAGCCTTGGATAGCACATAGATCAACACCAGAAAACTGTTAATCCAAAAAAGGCTATTAGCATGGATTCAAGACCTTCCTGCAAAGTAAGACAACCATGTCTCATGCTTGCACTTTGCAGAAGGCTTTAAATTGCATGATTTCAGTTGATTTTTATTATAACATTGTGAGACAGATGTGGCCTATAGAACTAGCATTCTCATCAAAATCCTTACCTTACAGATAAGGGAACTAAAGTGCAGAGAAAGAAAATGACCTACCCGAGGCCATCTGCTAAGGCTTAAACCTGGGTCTCCAGGCTCCTGGTCAGTCTCTCTCTTCCACGAGACTCCATCTGCTTCTTTTTGTACATTTGGCTGATCCTCCCTGCAGACAGAGTGGACAATGAGCTTGTCATGTCTTTTGAAGAGTTTGTTAAATTTATTTTATTTACAACAGTTGGCAGAAACATTAAAGAAATTGTTTCAGCAAATTCCACTCCAACTGTGGACTCTAGCAGTCCCAGTTCTGTCTGGGAGCAGATTTAAATTGGCCTAAGAAAGGAACGGCACCACATCCCAGCTCCCTCCCCCATGCACCTTGCTGCGGGGACACTTTGCTAGTGACCCAAGGTCAAACTGGCAGGGCACAATGTGCTGCTGGTGTGTGCTGTGCCTGGGCCAGTCCTTCCTCTGCACCTCCACACTGTTCGCTTTTCATCAGGAGTCTCGAAAACACTATGTGATACTCAATGAACACAATCACCATTCACTGGGTGCTAATAGCTTCCTGGGGTTTTGAATAGACTGTCCTACTGAACCCTCATAGAAACCCTGCAAAGTAGGTATTATTCTCAGTTTCTAGAGGCCAGAAAATTATCGAAGGCAAATTATCTAAGGTTCTACTGTTGCAAATAGCATGCCTGGGATTCAAAGAAAGCTAAGCCCATCTCTCTCCAAGGTCTGAGCACTTTCTACTGGTCCACTAAGCCTCCTGGCTGAGAGGCATGATGGGGAAAAATGAAAAGAGATCAACAATAATCTTCTTAGAGCATTGCACAGTGACCTTTCTAGTAGAGGATATTTTCTCAAGGAAAGAAAATAGGAAGGGAGAAAGAGAGAGAGAGGAGAGAGAGACTATAGATACTGTTTGGAACACTCTATACATAGTTTAGGTATCTGAAGATATGTTGTCTTCTGTTTTAACAGCCACTGGTTAATGCCCAGGCTGAGCAGAGGACGGGGCCCCGGGAAACAGCAGCCGAGAAGTGAGAGGAAAACTGGGAGCGAGGGGCCATGGGCGCCACGGGCAGAGAGGAGAGCCCACACCTTTCCATGTCAACATCACCAGCCTAATTAACAGACTGCTTTCAGGTTTTTCTTTTCCTGTAATGACTGAAACAGTTTAAAGATTAGCATTTGGAGCTAAAGGGAGGACACTAAGGGTTTTGCTGAAAACAAAAATAATACACGCTTTTTCCTCTTCCTCCTAAAGCTGGTCCCAGGCTGCAAGCACAGAGACGCTTGATCACTGGGGCTCAGGTGGCTCCTTTCACCCGCTGTTTGCAGGAAGGAAGTGACAGCCCCACATCAGAGCTCACTTCCAGCTCTACCTCACAAGTCACTTGCGAACTCAGCCCTGATGCCCAGAACTGCCTCTGAGCCCACATTTGCACATCAGGGTGTGTGTACGTGAGTCCCTTCTCGTGCTGCGATTAAAACTCGAAGCAGCTACTATTTTCAGTCTGAGCAGCTGCCCAGTCTTCACAGCCAGGTTGGGGGAAGCAGCTCTACATGCCTAAGCTGCCCAGTGTGAAACATGAAGAAAGCATCTGAGGAGGTCAAAACCTTCAAGCTTTCTGGAAATATGAGTTTCAGACACTCATTTCAGCGATATCCCTACACAAATAGACACCTTTCCTTATTGTCAAAGCCCATTGGAAGGAGCCACAATGGCAGGTCATGTCTTGCACGGGTTTCCTGAAGTACCAGCGTGATGGAGGGACAGGGGTTAGGGTGTTCCCATCCCAGGCTCCCAAAGTATACAGGATGCTAAGGGATACGTCAGCATGCAGGATAGGGTGGGCACGAGCCCAGGGCACCCCCTAGGCAACAACCACGGCTCCCAGAGCAGGACTGGAGAGAGGGGACAGCTCTGATTTTGACATGGCTCAAATATTGAAGGACCAGGCCTTATTTTCCCTTTGCCCTAAAATGGCCACAAAGGAAAGAGTGAAGGTCATCAAGTTCAAAGAGCCTCCTCAGAAACAAGCATGGGCTCAACCAGAAGGCACAGGCCAGTGGGTCCCCTGGTTGACCTAGGAATAGGGTCAACTGCCTCAAATGCTTCGCCTGGGCTGATCCAGTCCACACCTGGGGTGGATGGAAGGTTGTGTGCGTCCCACCAAAGGGTGTGAAGTACAGCACTTTAGGGAAGGGATGGTCTAAGCCAAGCCATGATGTACCTGCAGGAGCAACTCAAGTTCTACCCCAAAACCAAAGATGAGTTCATGCTACTCCCAGGGGTGTTCTCCTCCCAGCAGACACCTGGGAGTCAGTTTGACAAAACAGAAACCCAGTCTGGCTGTGCATAAAAAGGAAGGCAAGCCATGGGTGTGGATAGGAGGCAGGAGAGGGGAAGGAGGGTTCACTTGGGGCTCCCACGGAAGAGAAAGCTGGCCTCTCTGTGTCTTGGTCACACCCTCCACGCTGCCCCCAGCACATTCCGTTGTCTCAGCCTGGCCCCTGCAGTTGGCCAGTGTCCTTTCTTGGGCTACAGGCCTTGGTCTGGCTCAACTGAGGGAAATCACAAGAGGTTCAGAAACTCACAAAAGCAACCTGACAGCGCTGGCTCAGATCCCGGGTCGCCTGACTTCTAGCCCAGTGGTCTTTCCCACCAGAACAGGGATGACTCACCCTGTCTCTTCAGCCACAAAGAGCGGTCTTAACAAAACTATCACCAGGACCTCTGCAATTGCATTCAGTCATGTGATCATTCTTTGAGTAGCTTGAGATCCAACTCCCAGGACACCTGGGGAGGGACAGCCATCTGACTGCTTTCCCCTTTCTAAGTGAAATCCAGGGGAAAGAGCAGCTTCCCACTTTGGCAAAGAAGGCTGAAGCAAGAGGTCTGAAGTGACTGGGCCAAGGTCACACAAGTAGTTGAGGCTGGAGGTGAAAGCAGACAGATGACGACTGCACCACCCAGATCACAGCAAGGCTCCCCTCTCACCCAGAACCCTGCAGACAGTGGACCTGCACCTGCAGGCTGCTCTTCCCTGACACTCTGAGCCCCCCGCCAAATCACCTGTCCACTCCCACTCACCCAATGTACAAAAATACCATCCCACCCCGGCAAGGGGACTAGACAGCTGATGCATTAAGTTGATTCTAAGGGTGGGAATCAGATTTTTATCTTCTTGTCTCAGGTAATGTTATGTAACCTCAATTTTTTTGGTTTATTTATTTATTTTTGGCTGCATTGAGCCTTCGTTGCTGTGCATGGGCTTTCTCTAGTTGCAGCGAGTGGGGTCTACTCTTCATTGCGGTGCACGGGCTTCTCATTGTGGTGGCTTCTCTCGTTGCAGAGCACGGGGTCTAGGTGTGAGGGCTTCAGTAGTTGAGGCGCGCAGACTCAGTAGTTGTGGTGCACGGACTTGGTTGCTCCATGGCATGTGGGATCTTCCCAAACCAGGGATCGAACACGTGTCCCCTGCGTTGGCAGGCGGATTCTCAACCACTGCGCCACCAGGGAAGTCCCTAACCTCAAAGTTTTAACCCAAATAAATGTGTCTAAGGCTGAGGAATTTCAGGGTAGGTAGGATAGGAGGGCTTAACCCCAGGGGCTCACAGCTGCCCCAGGGGCTTTGTCCACAGCCCCAGGTCTCACCTGGGTGTTTCTGAGCAGCAGTGAGTGCCTCTGTGCCTAAGCGTGGAAGGTCACTGGAAGGCTCTTGAAATGCAGAGTGAAATCTGCCGCCTGATACGTTCACCCTGGTTGTTTGGCTGCTTTGCATGCCTATGGGGCAAGCAGGCTATTTTGAGCAGATTTCATAACTCTCTTTGTAGCTGCTGCGGCTGCTGATTGCACATGTGTTTCCATCTCCGTTCTTGTGGTGAGAATGTTTACAGAGATGGCACATTGTCAGAGAATGTAAAGAAAGCAAGATTAGGAGATTAGGAGGACAATTTCCATGTCTAGACAGAGTTCGCACAGCCGGCGTGTGCTCCAATCGGGGTCCCCGGAATTCGGCACCCTGTGCTGATCACCCTCTGAACCCCTCATCCCATCCCAAGAACTTTACTGTGAAATCTCCCAGGGGGCGGCAAGGAGCAGAAGAGAGCTCTCTGGCATCCTTTCTGAGAATAAATCTAGGGCGGAATTCTGAATGTTGTGGGAGGGAAACAAAGTATCAGAAAAATCTGTGAACGTCTGCACACATTTGCTTTTGGTAATCTCAAATCTCAAGCATGATTCTAGCCTCGGCGCGGCTGCCTCTCTGTTTTCGGCCGGTGGGGTCGTCTTCATCACTGTGTTGCTTGCTTATTTATTTATCCCAGTCTGTTTGCCTCCTGTCAGCCTGATAACAAGTCTGCTCACCTATTTTGTTTTTAATTTATCCCTTTGCTCCTATTTTCCACCTTTGCCGACTGCGCTCAGGCTCTGTAGGAAAGCGCTGCTACTCAGCTGTATTCAGCTTTCATTTTTGAGCCCCACCATGTTTGAACAACTGGCTCCATCGATCCCCCCTCTTGAACCTTTGATTCCATTTGTTACATGCCCCTTTCGCCCTGTTCTTCCCTCCTGGCTCCTGTCACGTCCTGTGTCATGATTGCCCATCACAAGCTACCTCAGGGAAGGATCTGTGTCAATTTACCCTTATTACCACCATCACAGCCTTCTGGGATGGTATTTACAAGAAAAATAATACTAGCCCACATTGAGACCACATAGCAGACACTGGACTAGTGTTCTACATGCGTTCTTTTATTTTCACTTAATCCTCATAACAATCTTCCAAGAAGGTTGCTGTTATTTTCCCAACTTTACACACAAAGAACCTGGGGCTCTGAGAGGTAAAGCCATTTGCCCAAGTACAGGCAGCTAACTAGTGGCAGAACAGGTTTCAAATGTAGGTCTACTTTAACTCTGGAGCCTGAACGCTTAAGGACTCTTGAAAGAATCTAGGGATGAACAAATAAATATTCAAGATCCCCGGACTTTGGGTCATTTTGCTTCTCATATTTGATTCTGGTACTTTTCTGCCTTTCAAGATGGTAGAACAGTCTGCAAAGAGTTCTATGATCTAAATCCAGAATGCAACCCGCATTCTCCCAACAACTGCTGGGGACTTAATGCACCTTTCCTTATGCAGCCTGGCAGAGCGAGGACCATGGTGGCCTCACTCGCCGTGAGGTCCCGGGATCGACACCGCTGCCCCCTGCAGGGGTCTCCCCAGTGCAGCAGGCTGTGCCAGGCTCCGCTCCATACAGCAAGCGCGCCAGCCACAGCTGAAACGGGATAAACTGCGGCAAGACCACGACTTACCTAGAAAATCAGAAGGGAGGCCAAGGAAACCACCAAAGAGAGAAACAAACAAGGTCCTGACAGAGCCAAAATAATAAGCCAATTTTCTGGCAAAGTGACAGCAGAAATCTAAGTGTCTCTGAAAACTCTTCCATACGTCTGACTACCCTGAGCTAAAAGGGCCAAAGGAAGCAGCTTCTCATGGTCAAGCTACTAGCCTGAGAGGACAAGAGCTTAAGTCCTAATCTTACCCTGACCCCTGCCTCCTGCCAGTTTATAATCCTGGGACCGGTTACCCAAGATGACAGAGTTTTCATGCTTTGACAGGGGAATGTCATGCCGGTCCTTCTTTGGAGGCCATCACCAGGGAGGGGAGGGGGATAGTGTGAAAAGGTGTCAAGGACAACTCAGGGACAATCACTGCTGTGTCCTTCTGCCCCTCCTGCCAGCCCGAGCAGGGACCTGTGTGTGAAACATGCCTTCCTGACCCTGACTCTGCCTTGTGTCTGGGTGGATTCCTCAGGGCGAATTCCATTCAGCAGGCGTTCCCCCAGCTTCTCCCAGGTGCCCCGTGCCAGTCACTTCAGGGGACTGAGAGGCAAGATACTGGAAGGGCTCTAAAGATCAAGCACTCAGTGCTCCCCTGTGATTTAAGGAGAATCCTGAATTCCTACAGGTTTTCCCTTCCTCCCTCCTCTTAAAGAGGAAGCATTCTTACTTTCTAGAAAAGGGGCTAAGTGATCCACATAATAAAAGGAAGGAGAGAGGGGAGGGAAGAGAAAGGAGATAGATGTGGGGTTGGTGTAAGAGATGGTCCAGAGCAATCTCCAGAGGCTGGAAGACTGGAAAGAGGTGATAAGTAAGTTACATCCATGTGGCTTATGAACTGGATTTTGTTCAGGCTCTTAGAGAGACCCTGGCAAATAATGAATTCTTTAAAAAAATGTATTTTCAGTGGCATATCTGAAGAACTGTGTTGCTTTAGATGTGGTTCCATGCAAAAAATAAGTAATGTGTCTCTACTTTCAAAAACTATGAAAGGAAGATTTTGAATTCCTTGATAGCTTTAAAGATGCTATCAGTTTGAAGTCTTGGTGCACAAGGTTGCTGTCTTGATTCTTAGATTCCTGGCTTCTTCCCTTTCCTCCTCCCCATATAGACCAAAGTGGAGGAGGATGTGGCTCCTTGAGGACAGGGAAGATTTCTGATCCACAGCGGAGAGCCCCAAATAGGTGCACAATTAATGCTTATTGAATTAAATTAAGAATTCAAGCACCAACAATTTCATGTCATGAAAGGATGCCCATAAGATTATGTCATGTGAGCAAACAATTTATGCCATATAATCTCAATGTATACCATATATCATACTTATATCATATAATCTAAATTTATATATCATATCTTATTTCTATCATATAATTTCAATTTTCAAAAAATATAAACACCCACACATACATATAAAAAATAAAATCACCAAAATATTAACAGTAGAGCTCTGAGTGGCGTTTTTTTTTGGTGTGTGTGTGTGGGTTTATGTATTATCCAAATTTTCTTCAATAAACACATAGTTTCCCTCCAGAAAATACTTTTTTAAAAGGCAAGAAAATTAAGGTCTGGTGCATTCGGATGATAGGATAGGTCTTTTTGAGGAGAGGGGCATAGTCTAAACATAGACCTGAGATCCTGAGAAGGTCTCAGCCAGGGAGAAAATATTGAAGAAACCACTCCCCAGTTCACCATGGCAACCTTCCTGGCAACAATAGACCGTTTTGTGCTGGTAGGTAGGTTGGCTTACAAGAGAGAAGAGATGCGTTCTTCCTTCAGTTAGGAAAACCTATTTGTTGTCAATCCCATCGACTTATAAACTTCTCCAAACCTGGAGAAATATTCCCCTTCAGAACAACCATACCATTTTTTGGTACCTTTCTTGACATTTATCACTCTCCACTTTGCATTGCATCAACTCATGGGAAAGACAAGAGGATGGAAACTGAAATCAAAAGATACAAATTCAGGACCTGACTGTACCACTTACTATCTCACGGACATCAAGCAAGTCATTTATCCTTTTCAAATCTCTCTTTACTTGCTGTTCAAGGAATGTTGTACTGTAAGGATAATAAAATGGAAAGGAAGGACACAAAAGTCAGAACCAAAAAAAGGCAAGAAGAACAAATAAGCTCCCTATAGGGGTTGACAGTGCTTCTGTTTTGGAGCATCATTTTGGTCTGTGTTCCCTGACATCCATTTTTGTGGCTATCCAGCATGCAACCATCCTTTCTATCAGCCCGATAACCTTCCTTTTGGAGACTTCATTAATCTTTTTTTTCAATTCAAGTATAGCTGATTTACAATACTGTGTTAGTTTCAAGTGTACAGCACAAAGATTCAAATATATACATATACATATTCTTTTTCAGATTCTTTTCCCTTATAGGTTATTACTAAATATTAAGTATAGTTCTCTGTGCTATACAATAGGTTCTTGTTGATTATCTATTTTATGTATATTGGTTTGGCCAAAAAGTTCGTTCGGGGTTTTTCTGTAACATCTTACAGAAAACCCCAAACGAACTTTTGGCTAACCCAATAGTAGTATGTAAATGTTAATCCCAACCTACTAATTTATCCCTCCCCCCAACCTTTCCCCTTTGGTAGCCATAAGTTTGTTTTCTACGTCTGTGAGTCTGTTTCTGTTTTGTAAAGAAGTTCATTTGTATCGTTTTATTTATTTATTTATTTATTTTTGGCTGCCTTGGGTCTTTGTTGCTGTGCACGGGCTTTCTCTGGTTGTGGCAAGCGGGGGCTACTCTTCGTTGTGGTGCGCAGGCTACTCTTCATTGTGGTGTGTGGGCTTCTCATTGCAGTGGCTTCTCTTGTTGAGGAGCACAGGCTCTAGGCGCGTGGGCTTCAGTAGTTGTGGCACGCGGGCTCAGTAGTTATGGTGCATGGGCTTAGTTGCTCCGCAGCATGTGGGATATTCCCAGACCAGGGATCGAACCCATGTCCGCTGCATTGGCAGGCAGATTCTTAACCACTGTGCCACCAGGGAAGTCCCTGTATCTTTTTTTTTTTTTTAGATTCCACATATAAGTGATATCATATGATAGTTGTCTTTCTCAGTCTGGCTTACTTCACTTAATATGATAATCTCTAGGTCCATCCATGTTGCTGCAAATGGCATTATTTCATTCTTTTTAATGGTTGAGTAATATTCCATTGATAGATCTAGATATCTATATATCTACATATAGATATCTATATCTATATACAATCACGTCTTCTTTATCCATTCATCTGTCAGTGGACATCTAGGTTGCTTCCATGTCCTGGCTATTGTAAATAGTGCTGCAATGAACATTGGGGTGCATGTATCTTTTAGAATTAGAGTATTCTCCTGATATATGCCCAGGAGTGGGATTGCTGGATCATATAGTAGCTCTATTTTTAGCTTTTTAAGGAAACTCCATACTGTTCTCCATAGTGGTTGTACCAATTTACATTCCCATCAACAGTGCAGGAGGGTTCCTTTTTCTCTACACCCTCTCCAGCATTTATTATTTGTAGCCTTCTTGATGATGGCCATTCTGACCAGAGTGAGGTGATACCTCATTGTAGTTTTGATTTGCATTTCTCTTATATTTAGCGATGTTGAACATCTTTTCATGTGCCTGTTGGCCGTCTGTACGTCTTCTTTGGAAATTGCCTCATTAATCTTGAGAGTGGCTGTCCCTCCCACTGTAGACACCAAAGGGACTAGCTCCCCAAACTGAAGCTGGGCCAATCAGAAGGTTCTCTCAGGACTTGATCTTAAGTGAGTGACCTACCGTCACAGAGGCAGTTGGACATCTTACTCACCTTGGCCCAGCAGCATGAGAACCAGTTTCTGTGGCCTCACTTTCCAGAGCACCTTTGGTTCTTATCTGTTTTCCAAACTTGGTCTTTGAGCATCCCATCTATTTTGGGAGTTCCACTGTGATTGTACAATATTCCTCGAATGGCAAATCAACTGATATTTGAAAAGAATAAATGACTTGTCTGGTGCCCCTGAGCAAGTCAGTGGGATAGCAAGGTCCTGAATGTATATGTTTTGATTTAAATATACTTTCAACAAATTCCTCTTTTCTGCCTAAGATAGCTAGAAATAATTTCTGTGGTTTGCAACCTAGAACCCCAGCTTACTCACAGAACAGAAATAGAAACATGGTAAGTTATGAAATTCTCATATCTAAAAAGAAGATGTAGACCGTTTCCTCATTTAGTTCTAGGGACTAAATTCAAAAAGTGATTTCTCAAGGGGGAATACATATTGGGGGGTGGCATTAAGTAACATTAAAAAAAAATTATGTCCCTTTGAGACCAGATGCTCTTTGAGAGCCAAGAACTTGATGTTTTATATCCTGTTCACCTACAGCACCTTGTTCATAATAATACCCAATATATTTCTGCTGAATGAAAGAATAAATGAATGAGGTCACTTTCTAGAAACTTTTCTTAGCTGCTCTCTTCAATTGTCATTTTCCACCTTTGTCTAGGAGAGACACAGGCCATTCATAAAAATGCCTCAGACCCTCTTGTTCTTCAAACTCCACATGTACCCACAAGCATTAGCAGGCCCTACATGATTGCCTACACGATGGGTACTTTCCATATCTCCTGACTCTTCACTCTCCCTCTCTACCAGCAAGAATACAACCTGTCAAAATTTATTCTTTGTGCTTCTGTCCTTTCTATTCACCTAGTCCAAAGCTAAAGGTCAAAGGTGACCTAGGATAGCAGAAGATCATGGACATCACCCCTGATGACTGCACAGAGCAAAAGAGACAGAGTGCCGGGTCCTCTGCCCCCTCAGCCCAGGAGCCCTTCCCCTACATCCTGGGCTGGTTTAATAACAAGATAGAACAAACAGGATTTTGAATGCCACCCATACAACTAGAATGGTTAGAATGACGAGCCAGACTTCAGGTACAGAAGACTGGAGACTACTGCTCAGCGGGGCCTGTCAGCTGCATCTGCAGGAGACACATGCCCAGGTTACCATTCCGCTAAGACCTTGCCTTTTCCAACACCATTGGTTAAGGGCATTTTCTGCTTCTGTATTGAGTCATGTTGATAATAAGATACCCACTTTCTTAAATTTCTCATTTAAACTGTAGACATTGTGAATCTTAAAAAGTGGACCAATAATCCAATAATATTTTCCAGAAGAGTATTTTCCTCAGGAAGGTTGGGAATGACCATGAATAGCAGCTTCCGTTCACCCTACACAAGCCATTGTCTGGAGTCCCCCTGACATAAGTTGCATTTCCTCCTATACCAGGAAACACCAGAATATGGAAATAGCACTCTGGAAGGCAGAAGTATTTCCACCCTCTCTCCCTCTTGCCCTGAGCTTCCTGGGCAAGATGTGTGCAAACTGGAAGAATAACTTCCTCAAATACGAAACCAGAGCAAGGAACATGGTGTCCTAACAGGGCTGCAACCTGCCACAATACAGCGCCTGCTTTGCACTGAAAAAAGCAACTCCTACTTTGGCCTGAGGCCGATCCCCATGATAGAGTCAAACTGTCTCCATCACCCCTGATGTAAAGCATCATGGTCCCTGCAGTGTCCAGAGAAGCAGTTCAGCTTGGTAGGATCTGAATTTCACCATCTCCCCAGTAGCGAGTAATGTAAAATTATGTTCCAACAGCATCAGGAAAGCAAAGTACTACAGAAGATCTGAATTAAAAGCCCAGGGCCATGTCACCTCATTAGCATTTCCATGGATGGCTGGGCAGCTTCCTTCCCCCTTCCCACAGCAAGAGTCTCACTGCCAGTGCTTGAGCCTTGCTCACCAAGTCAAGGCAATTCTCCAGGAAAATAGGTCAGCTGATGCAAAAAGGGAGGCGGCAAACCAGAGCTGAGGCCACCAGTGGCATTCAGTGGAGCCTCAAGGGCTTACCCCTTTGCTTTTCCTATTAAGCACTTATTTAAACTGAAATTTACATGTTTGGCTTCAGTCCAGGGACTAGCATTTTGTGAAAGAACTTGAGCCCAGCCCATTTTAAGCATATAATAATGAAAACCAGAGCTGTTTTTTGCCTAGCATCTCTCACCCAGGAAGGGAGAAAACATACTCTTGCTTTGTGGCCTGAGGATGCAAATTTACCTACTAGGCCCCCTAGGCTATTACTTTCACAGATTTCCAGGCATCCCTCTCAGTAACGTCTTTCAGAAAGCAAAGCTTTGAATAAGTAAGGAAAAAAACTTGAGTGAACATGTGGCAATTTTAGAAATGTTGAGTTCTCTGAGCTCTCAGGTGTCTGGGAAGTTGGGTAAACATGGATCAATGGTCAACAGTCATGTCGCTGTGCTTTTTCTGTTTGAGCCGGAAGATGACAGATGTCTCTGGGCAGCATTTGTGGTCACTCGATTGCTTCTCAAAAAGCAATCAATGAAACGGCAAAATGGCATTTTAAGTGCGATGTTGGACAGGGTTGAGGGAGATAGAGTGTGAGTAGGAGGGTGGGAAAGAGGAAGGAACAGAATTATAACCTGAACACAGAGTCAGGAAGCACTTGTCACTGAGGTCACCTTTCCTCGTGCCCACATGTATCACTATAATAACCACTCAGTGAATCAAGACAAAAGACAAACCAAAAAAGTGGTGTCCAAAGGGACTTTTGGCCTGAAATACTTCACATATGAATCTACTTCTTTAGAAGCTTTATCAGACTGCTGCCATCTTCAAAGAACGTTGGCATTATTGTCACAATCCTAAAATCAATTCACATTGGGCACTTGAAGCTCTCCCAGGTATGAGAAGTGTGTGGTTTGCTTGTCCGTCCCTATTGACCAAGTCTTGACTTTCTAAAATACTCCCCTACCTCGAAGGTAGATTTCAAAAAGTGCTCCAGCTACAATTCTTTTCAGTTCTGATCCTCTCCCTGATATATACATTTATAACTTCCTGTCCAAATGGCAAAATGAGAGTGTGACTGGGATGGCCAACAGGATTATGGCCAGGAAGTTATGGGACAGGGAGGGGGGAGCCTTTCTTTGGGGACCTCTTTGCTATCCCCTACCTTGTGTCCATGATATCCTGAAAGTCACATGAGACTCACTGCAGCTTTTTTTCCCAAACTGACACTTTTAAGACAAAGATTCAAAAATCATTTTGAGGAATATCCTATAGAACCAATGCTCTGTATCTTTGCATCTCAGATTGAGTACTTCCAAAAATAAGCGTTAACAATACAGGTGGTAAATGTCCACTGACAGATGAATGGATTAAGAAGATGTGGTGCATATACAATGGAATACTACCCAGCCATAAAAAAGAATAAAATGATGCCATTTGCAGCAACTGGATGGACCTAGAGATTGTCATACTAAGTGAATTAAGTCAGAGAAAGACAAATATCATATAATTTGACTTATATGTGGAATCTAAAAAAAAGATACAAATGAACTTATTTACAAAACAGAAATAGACCCACAGACATAGAAAATAAACATATGGTTACCAAAGGACAAAGGTGGGGGGTTGGAATAAATTAGGAGTCTGGGATTAACATATACACACTACTATATATAAAATAACCAACAAGGATCTACTGTATAGCACAGGGAACTCTACTCAATATTCTGTAACAACCTAATTGGGAAAAGAATTTGAAAACGAATAGATACATGTATATGTATAACTGAAACACTTTGCTGTACACCTGAAACTAACACAACACTGTAAATCAACTATACTCCAATATCAAATAAAAATTTAAAAATAAAAAATAAAACAATACAGGTGGCACTTCCACTTTTATTAACTCACATAATTCTCACACCCTCACTGGAAGTGGGTACCATTGTGCCCAATCAAAAGATCATGAAACTAAAGCTGGGAGAGGTCGACAGTTTTAACTGAGGTCATACAACTGATATACAGCAGAGCTGGGCTTGAATCCTCTGCCCCTTTCTACCGCGCCATAATTGTCTCTCAAATTAGTAATAGAATACTCCCATCTAAGGACTGGAGAAATGCAATACTTATCACATTCCCTTACAGGACCCCCATCTGAATCAAGGGATGCAGTGCACTCAAAGCCTACAGGCAGGAGTCATGCCCTGTGGAGCCCTGCTGAACTGCAGGGAACCTGCCCCACTTAAAGAGGTACATTCATTTATTTGCCTTATTTTTTAGATTCCACATATAAGTGAAAATGTACAGTATTTGTCGGCTTTATTTCACTAAGCTTAATACCCTCCAGGTCCATCCATATTGATGCAATTGACAGGATTTCATTCTATTTATGACTGAGTAGTATTCCACTGTGTGTGTGTGTGTATGTGTGTGTGTGGGTATGCCACATCTTCTTTATCCATTCATCTGTCAGTGGACACTTTGGTTGTTTCCATATCTTGGCTATTGTAAATAATGCTGCTCTGAACATTGGGGTGTGTGTATCTTTTTGAGTTAGTGTTTTTGTCTTCTTCAGATACATACCCATGAGTAGAACTGCTGGATCATATGGTAGTTCTATTTTTCAGTTTTTGAGGAACCTCCATACTATTTTCCATAGTGGCTGCAACAATTTACATTCCCACCAACAGAAACAGAATCACATGGGGGAGAGGGGTTGGGAGAGGAGTAGGTAAGTGAAGGGGATTAAGAGGTACAAATTACTAGGTATAAAATAAATAAGCTACAAGGATGTAATGTACAGCACAGGGAATACAGCCAATATTTTATAATAACTGTATATACTTAATATATATAATATATAATAACTTTATATATATAGATATATGGAGTGTAATCTATAAAAATATCTAATCACTGTTATATATCTGAAATTAATATGGTATCATAAGTCAACTATACTTCAATTTAAATTTTTTCTTAATTAAAGTGAAAAAATAAAGAGGCAGTTGCTACACAGTTCCAGCTCAAAGTTGCCATAAGAATGGGGATTCAGGGCTTCCCTGGTGGCTCAGTGGTTGAGAATCTGCCTGCCAATGCAGGGAACACGGGTTCGAGCCCTGGTCTGGGAAGATCCCACATGCCGCGGAGCAACTAGGCCCGTGAGCCACAATTACTGAGCCTGCGCGTCTGGAGCTTGTGCTCCGCAACAAGAGAGGCCGCGATAATGAGAGGCCCGTGCACCACGATGAAGAGTGGCCCCCGCTTGCCACAACTAGAGAAAGCCCTCACACAGAAACGAAGACCCAACACAGCCATGAATTAATTAATTAATTAATTTAAAAAAAATAGGTTGCTCTAGCACTAAAATTTCAAAAAAATATATTAAAAAAAAAAATGGGGATTCAGTGTCCCCAGGGATTCCAAGTTTCAAGAGAAGCTAGCAATCTGAGTGTGTGTTTGTGTGTGTATAAGAGAAATCGCCTCATTTTTTAACATGGGTAATTAATGCACATATTTGAAACCACTGTGCAGACTAAACAAACATGTCTTTAGGATAAATCTGGCCCCTGGGCCACCAATTTAAGAGGATGGCAGGTGTAATGTAATGTAATAGCAGGTCAATTGCTATCCTTGCTTGGGCCAGCTACCTCCCTAATGGAGAACCACATATCCACTTTCAAGATTCTTCAGATTCGATTCCCTGTTTGGGGTGGTCTGGCTACTGGAGTTTCTCCTCCAGCTCATTCTCAGTCACCTTCTTCCAGGGGAGGCCCCTCCAGTGCAAAGAGCTCTAGTCCTATGATCAGGAGCCCTGGGCTCACTGCTTCCGTGTGACATGGCTCAACCTCAGTGTCCTCAGCTAGAAGACTAATGACTATGACATTAAATGCAGCAATGTGTTTCGTAAACTTTACAGGTCGTGCAAATGGAAGGTGATGACCACAGCTGAATTCCATTCATATCAGGATTCATTTGGGTCCCACAGGAAACTCTCCCCCACTCTCCTAAACTGCTTAATAGTCAATATCCAATCCATTTCCTAGACATTTAGCCAACCTGCCTTGTATCATTTGGTATTGGTATTAACTCTCCTATTTTCAACGCTTCACACAAAAGGTTTTTAGTTCCCCAGTTAGACTGCAAGCTCTCGAAAGCAGAGATTATTCTCTATATTTCCCAGTGTCCACGTTAGCACTTGCCCATTGTGATCCTCACCAAAAATATGCTGACTAAATTAAGAAGACAGTTTACAGATTCTTAGATGGTCTGCATTCACTTTTTGCCCCTTTCCAGTCCCAGAGAGGGAATTAGGTTTGTTGAGAGTAGAATGAGGGGTGACTTATAGGGAAACTGAGGCAAGTTTGATGCGGAGAAAACCAAGAAAGAAAAGAAGTTCTCTAGGTGGTCACAAAGCACCTAGAGGGGTGGGATAGGGAGGGTGGGAGGGAGGGAGATGTAAGAGGGAAGAGATATGGGAACATATGTATATGTATAACTGATTCACTTTGTTATAAAGCAGAAACTAACACACCATTGTAAAGCAATTATACTCCAATAAAGATGTTAAAAAAAATAAAAATAAAAATAAAACTTTGAAGCAAGGAAAAAAAAGAAAAAAAAAAAGAAAAGAAAAGAAGTTCTCAGCCTGAAAAGGCCTCTAACCTGATGTTGGGAAGTGACCTCAGGGTACAGAGCAAAAGGTAAGGTAATGGAGACATAGAGATGAACTGGGAATTCTGGATCCATATAAGCACAGGAAGGAAGGAATGCCTTGTTTTTCTACCTAGTCTTGCCCTCCCCTCCCACTATTTCCTCTTGTAAAGCGAGGGAACAAAAAAAACAAACCCATACCAAACCCAACCCAAAAACACAAACAAGAAGATTAAATAGCAAATTCCAGCCAGAAGCAAGCTTGGGTTGAAGGGAAGAGGAAAGGGAGAATCCTGACCTTCCTTGGTGTCTGGGTGTCTGGCAATCCTGTTACCCTCATTCCAGAAACCTGAGTTTTCTAGTGTGCAGATGAGACAGCCCTGGTGTGTTGATATGATGCCCAGTGTGACGTGGGAAAGGGAAGACTGGCCACACACACCCCCATGATTACCATGACACCCTTGTACCAGCACCAGTTCGAAGCATCTTCACACGAGTGCAGTGACTACAACTTCAGATTACATGTCAGATAGAATTGGCCACTTCCTGTTTTAATTTATGATCTGGATAATTACCAGGACTCGTTAAGTTCTTTCTTGCTGGTTGGAGTCTTGGGCTTTCCCAACTGAATCTTAGTTTTACCACCAGTATAAAAAAAACTCTGATGAAGCTAAGTCTTTCAGGAGCTCAACCATTCTTTCCCAACCTGAAGTTTGAGAACTGTTGAGTCTAACATTTACTGCACCGTGTACACCTCTTCCCCATCTTCCTCTTCGGCCCCAGCTTGGTTCCTTGTACACCTTTCCTCTCATTCTTACCTCTCTTCCTGAGTCTACAACAGGAGATTTTGATCTAGGAATCTACAGTAGAAAATGTGATATTTCACTTGTCTGTGGTTTAATATGGATAGGAAAACATTATTGTAAGGCTCTCCTTTTACAGCTTAAATAAATAAAATACAAGGTCCAGGGGGAGTAAATGGCTTCTCCAAGCTTACATTAGCTTCAATCCTGGGATGAAACTCACGTCTCCCAAATTCTAAGCCATTGTGCTTTCCCCTACTCCACAATGGACTCTTATAAAGTACCATCACATCCATGTTTATGTCAGGTCCACTCAGAACAGACACTCCCAACTGCGGTTCTGTAAGGAAAAGTGAACAGGGGACTCCTAACACTCAGGGGCTGTTCTGCCCTGGCTTGTGCCGACCGCTGGCTGTGAGCATGTCCGCCCATCCATCCTCCGCCCCCAGTGGCTGATGACTCCTTGCAGTGGGGTTAGAGTGGCAGACCCAACACAGGAGAGCAAGTGCTGCCTATCGCTTCATAAAGGGCAACTGAATTTCAACAGATTCATTCCCCACAAAGCAAAGCAGAACATCCTGGACTTGTCCTGGGATCCTCCTTCCTCAGCCCTACACACCTCTCCTTCCTCCCGTCTCAGCCGCCTTTCTGGTCTTTCAGATTTTTGTTTTTATTTTCTTTTAAATATACTCCCCCAATATTTTTTACTTGTTATTGTTTTCAAAATTTTAATTTTTACCTTTTTATTCCACATTTCCTATTTTTAATCTTTAATCTCTTTCAGTATTTTAACTTTCTAGTTCATGGAATATTTGTATTTTGCCTTAGATTTTATCTTCTTTGCTTTTTATGTTTTTAACCTTTTACCTCATTGGTTCATAACCTGTCTTTTGTTTTAAGTCTCATCCACTTTATTATTTTAAAAAGCGTAACCTTTTACCTTTATTGGACCTGTGAGCTTACTTTTAACTTCTCTTTTACTCTTTTTTTCTCTTACCTTACACTCTATTTTTTTTAATGTCTTCCTAAGTTTCTACTCTACCTTCATTTAAAAGTTTTCATTGATTTTAATATCAATATTAGTCAGCAAGAAACATGGTAGGAGAGAGTTCATACCATAAATACATTTTGAAGGTCTTTTTCCTTTGGCTTCCTACCACCACCTCTGATTTTCCCTTAAAATTACCCTAATTTTAGGAATGGCTTTTAAAACACAGCTCGCAGAAAGGAACCCTCCTACACCACTGCTGGGAATGTAAATTGATACAGTCACTATGGAGAACAGCATGGAGGTTCCTTAAAAAATTAAAAATAGAATTACCATATGACCCAGCAATCCCACTACTGGGCATATATCCAGAGAAAACTATAATTTGAAAAGATACATGCATCCCAATGTTCATTGCAGCACTACTTACAATAGCCAAGACATGGAAGCAACCTAATCGACAGATGAATGGATAAAGAAGATGTGGTATATATGTACAATGGAATATAACTCAACCATAAAAAAGAATGAAATAATGCCATTTGCAGCAATATAGATGGAACTAGAGATTATCATACTAAATGGAGTAAGCCAGACAGAGAAAGACAAATATCATACAATATCGCTTACAGGTAGAACCTAAAAAAGAAAAAAAGATACAAATGAATTTATTTACAAAACAGAAATAGACCCACAGACATATAAAACAAACTTATGGTTACCAAAGGGGAAAGGGGTGGGGGAGAGATAAATTAGGAGGTTGGGATCAACATATACACAGTACTATAAACAAAATAGATAACCAACAAAGACCTACTATATAGCACAGGGAACTACACTCAATATATTGTAATATGCTATAAGGGAAAAGAATCTGAAAAAGAATATATATATATATATTCAGGTATACATATATATATATATATATATATATATATACACCTGAATCACTTTGCTGTATACCTGAAACTAACACAACATTATAAATCACCTATACTTCAATAAAAAATATACATATATATTAAAAAAACAGAGCTCTCATGAAGGCAGTTATAAATATGGAAAGGGGAGCCTGGACTAAACCCCAGAATGCCGGATTAGAACCAGAGGTATTAGTGTGAACTCATGGCATATATATGTGTACACATACATTTACATATATACACACACAAAATATGTACACACATATGTGAAATATAGCATATACACATACATCACACACATATATTTATTTCATAACTCTGTCTGCTGGCAAAGCAATAATACCCCAGTAGCAACAACCATATCTGCTGCCCAGAGCTTGGTTTCTAAATACTACTCTCTATTAAAAGAACCAGGATTCCTTGAAGAAATGACAGCTTCTAGGGCTGAGGCAAGAAAAGTTCAAGGTGAACCTGAAATATTTTGCTGTGTCCAAGAAATCTCAAATAATGATGCAGAATGTCAAAACAGCAACATTGGACCCAATTTTGAGGAGTTCCTATTGGTTAAATCTGGGACATTTTGACCATCAAAATAAATAATGATAGTAATAAATTTTAACCCACTGAATAAAAGAACCCATGAATCCATATAGGAATAAATAAATGCATATATACATGATGGAAAGTTCTTCCTTATGGTAAAATGCCAACTAATAAATGTTGAAAGAATGATAGAATTAGAAAATCACCATTTTGTACCTATCTTAGTAATAACTGACTCAGTCAAGAACCATTAACAAGTGCTAAAACTAGTGGGTAAACATTTGATGAGAAGAGGATAGATACATAGCTTCAAAATATCTCTCTACAAATAACTTATTAGTTTCAAAGGGAAAAACAGTAATTTTACAACAGAGAAATCTGAAGGATACCAACTTAAACCATATGCCTTCTGCCATGAGGCACTGTGAAGAATACAATATCGCTTCTGTAACATTCCTACTGAAAATACATAATCTGAATCTAACCATAAGGTAACATTAACTAAACTCAAATTAAAGGACTTTTTGCAAAATAACTGGCTTTATTCTCCCAAATATGCCAAGGCCACTGAAGATAAGGAAAGGCTAAGGAACTCTTCCATATTAAAAGAGATTTAAGAGATATGATAGTTCTTCCTGCCAAAGAAGGAGACATCACACGTCCTGTTTCCTATTTTCTGAGTTGGTCTTTGCCCTCCCTGGCTTCTCTAGGACTTCATGGGATAGTGATCACTGGATAACAGGATTTACCGGAGGAGAGGAATGAAAAAGACAACAGTTTATCCTTGCAAAATTATGTCTATGTTTAAAATCTGCACACCGTGTGGCTGACAGGGTCTTGTGCTCCGGCCAGATGTCAGGCTGGTGCATCTGAGGTGGGAGAGCCGACTTCAGGACATTGATCCACCAGAGACCTCCAGGCTCCACATAATATCAAATCACGAAAGCTCTCCCAGAGATCTCCAACTCAACACTAAGGCCCAGCTCCACACAACAACCAGCAAACTACAGTGCTGGACACCCTATGCCAAACAACTAGCAAGACAGGAACACACCACACCCATTAGCAGAGAGGCTGCCTAAAATCATAATAAGGTCACAGACACCCCAAAACACACCACCTGATGAGGTCCTGCCCACCAGAAAGACAAGATCCAGCTTCATCCACCAGAACACAGGCACCAGTCCCCTCCACCAGGAAGCCTACACAACCCACTGAACCAACCTTAGCCACTGGGGGCAGATACCAAAAACAATGGGAATGACGAACCTGCAGCCTGCAAAAAGGAGACCTCAAACACAGTAACTTAAGCAAAATGAGAAGACAGAGAAACACACAGCAGATGAACGAGCAAGGGAAAAACCCACCAGACCAAACAAATGAAGAGGAAATAGGCAGTTTATCTGAAAAAGAATTCAGAGTAATGATAGTAAAGATGATCCAAAATCCTGGAAATAGAATGGAGAAAATACAAGAAATGTTTAACAAGGAACTAGAAGAACTAAAGAGCAAACAAACAATGATTAACAACAAATAAAAGAAATTAAAAATTCTCTAGAAGGAATCAATAGCAGAATAACTGAGGCAGAAGAACGGATAAGTGACCTGAAAGATAAAATAATGGAAATAACTACTGCAGAGCAGAATAAAGAAAAAATAATGAGAAGAATTGAGGACAGCCTTAGAGACCTCTGGGACAACATTAATCGCTCCAACATTCTAATTACAGGGGTCCCAGAAGAAGAAGAGAAAAAGAAAGTGACTGAGAAAATATTTGAAGAGATTATAGTTGAAAACTTCCCTAATATGGGCAAGGAAATAATCAATCAAGTGCAGGAAGCACAGGGAGTCCCATACAAGATAAACCCAGGGAGAAACACGCGAAGACACATATTAATCAAACTATCAAAAATTAAACACAAGGAAAAAATATTAAAAGGAGCAAGGGAAAAACAACAAATAACATACAAGGGAATCCCCATAAGGTTAACAGCTGATCTTTCAGCAGAAACTCTGCAAGCCAGAAGGAAGTGGCAAGACATATTTGAAGTGATGAAAGAGAAAAAACCTACAACCAAGATTACTCTACCCAGCAAGGATCTCATTCAGATTTGATGGAGAAATTAAAACCTTTACAGACAAGCAAAAGCTAAGAGAATTCAGCACCACCAAACCAGCTTTACAATAAATGCTAAAGGAACATCTCTATGCAGGAAACACAAGAGAAGGAAAAGACCTACAAAAACAAACCCAAAACAACTAAGAAAATGGTAATAGGTACATACATATCAATAATTACCTTAAAAGTTAATGGATTAAATGCTCCCACAAAAAGACATAGGTTCGCTGAATGGATACAAAAACAAGACCCATATATATGCTGTCTACAACAGACCCACTTCAGACCTAGGGACACATACAGACTGAAAGTGAGGGGATGGAAAAAGATATTCCATGCAAATGGAAATCAAAAGAAAGCTGGAGTAGCAATTCTCATATCAGACAAAATAGACTTTATAATAAAGAATATTACAACAAAGAAAGACACTACGTAATGATCAAGGGATCATTCCAAGAAGAAGATATAAAAATTGTAAATATTTATGCACCCAACATAGGAACACCTCAATACATAAGGCAAATGCTAACAGCCATAAAAGGGGAAATCGACAGTAACACAATCATAGTAGGGGACTTTAACACCTCACTTTCACCAATGGACACCTCATCCAAAATGAAAATAAATAAGGAAACACAAGCTTTAAATGACACATTAAACAAGATGGACTTAATTGATATTACAGGACATTCCAACCAAAAACAACAGAATACACTTTCTTCTCAAGTGCTCATGAACACTCTCCAGGATAGATCATATCTTGGGTCACAAATCATGCTTCAGTAAAGTTAAGAAAATTGTAATCATATCAAGCATCTTTTCTGACCACAACGCTATGAGATTAGATATCAATTACAGGGAAAAAAACATAAAATACACAAACACATGGAGGCTAAACAATAGATTACTAAATAACCAAGAGATAACTGAAGAAATCAAAGAGGAAATCAAACAATACCTAGAGACAAATTACAATGAAAACACGATCATCGAGAACCTATGGAATGCAGCAAAAGCAGTTCTAAGAGGGAAGTTTATAGCAATACAAGCCTACCTCAAGGAACAAGCAAAATCTGAAATAAACAATCTAACCTTACACCTAAAGGAACTAGAGAAAGAAGAACAAACAAAACCCAAAGTTAGTAGAAGGAAAGAAATCATAAAGATCAGAGTAGAAATAAATGAAATAGAAACAAAGAAAACAATAGCAAAGATCAATAAAACTAAAAGCTGGTTCTTTGAGAAGATAAACAAAATTGATAAACCACTAGCCAGACTCCTCAAGAAAAAGAGGGAGAGGACCCAAGTCAATAAAATTAAAAATGAAAAAGGAGACGTTACAACAGACACCGCAGAAATACAAAGAATCCTAAGAGACTACCAGAAGAAACTCTATGCCAATAAAATGGACAACCTGGAAGAAACGGACAAATTCTTAGCAAGGTATAACCTTCCAAGACTGAACCAGGAAGAAACAGAAAATATGAACAGATGAATCACAAGTAATGAAATTGAAACTGTGATTAAAAATCTTCGAAAACAAACAAAAGTCCAGGACCAGATGGCTGCACAGGCAAATTCTATCAAACATTTAGAGAAGAGCTAACACCTATGCTTCTCAAACTCTTCCAAACTATAGCAGAGGGAGGAACACTCCCAAAGGCATTCTATGAGGCCACCATCACCCTGATACCAAAACCAGACAAAGATGCCACAAAGAAAGAAAACTACAAGCCAATATCACTGATGAACATAGATGCAAAAATCCTCAACAAAATACTAGCAAACAGAATCCAACACACATTAAAAGGATCATACACCATGATCAAGTGGGGTTTATCCCAGGGATGCAAGGATTCTTCAATATACGCAAATCAAGCAATGTGATACATCATATTAACAGACTGAAAGAGAAAAACCATATGGTCATCTCAATACATGCAGAAAAAGCTTTCGACAAAATTCAACACTCATTTATGATAAAAACCCTCCAGAAAGTAGGCAAAGAGGGAACTTACCTCAACATAATAAAGGCTATATATGACAAACCCACAGCCAACATCATTCTAAATGGTGAAAAACTGAAACCATTTCCTCTAAGATCAGGAACAAGACAAGGCTGCCCACACTCACCACTATTATTCAACATAGTTTTGGAAGTTTTAGCCACAGCTATCAGAGAAGAAAAAGCAATAAAAGGAATCCAAACTGGAAAAGAAGTAAAGCTCTCACTGTTTGCAGATGACATGATACTATATAGAGAGAATCCTAAAGACGCTACCAGAAAACTACTAGAGCTAATCAATGAATTGGTAAAGTAGCAGGATACAAAATTAATGTACAGAAATCTCTTGCATTCCTATACACTAATGATGAAAAATATAAAAGAGAAATTAAGGAAACACTCCCATTTACCACTGCAACAAAAAGAATAAAATACCTAGGAATAAACCTACCTAGGGAGACAAAAGACCTGCATGCAGAAAACTATAAGACACTGATGAAAGAAATTAAAGATGATACCAACAGATGGAAGATATACCATGTTCTTGGATTGGAAGAATCAACATTGTGAAAATGACTATACTACCCAAAGCAGTCTACAGATTCAATGCAATCACTATCAAACTACCTATGGCATTTTTCACAACACTAGAACAAAAAATTTCACAATGTGTATGGAAACACAAAAGACCCCGAATAGCCAAAGCAATCTTGAGAAAGAAAAACGGAGCTGGAGGAATCAGGCTCCTGGACTTGAGACTATACTACAGAGCTACAGTAATCAAGACAGTATGGTACTGGCACAAAAACAGAAATATAGATCAATGGAACAGGATAGAAAGCCCAGAGATAAACCCATGCACATATGGTCATCTTATTTTTGATAAAGGAGGCAAGAATATACAATGGAGAAAAGAAAGCCTCTTCAATAAGTGTTGCTGGGAAAACTAGACAGCCTCATGTAAAAGAATGAAATTAGAACACTCCCTAACACCATACACAGAAATAAACTCAAAATGGATTAAAGACCTAAATGTAAGGCCAGACACTATAAAACACTTAGAGGAATACATAGGCCGAACACTCTATGACATAAATCACAGCAAGATCCTTTTTGCCCACCTCCTAGAGAAATGGAAATAAAAACAAAAATAAACAAATGGGACCTAATGAAACTTAAAAGCTTTTGGACAGCAAAGGAAACCACAAATAAGATAAAAAGACAACCCTCAGCATCAGAGAAAATATTTGCAGATGAAGCAACTGGCAAAGGATTAATCTCCAAAATTTACAAGCAGCTCATGCAGCTCAATATCAAAAAAACAAACAACCCAATCCAAAAATCGACAGAAGACTTAAATAGACATTTCTACAAAGAAGACATACAGATTGTCAACAAACACATGAAAGGATGCTCAACATCACTAATCATTAGAGAAATGCAAATCAAAACTACAATGAGGTATCACTTCATACCAGTCAGAATGGCCATCATCAAAAAATCTACAAACAATAAATGCTGGAGAGGGTGTGGAGAAAAGGGAACACTCTTGCACTGTTGGTGGGAATGTAAATTGATACAGCCACTATGGAGAACAGTATGGAGGTTCCTTAAAAAACTAAAAATAGAACTACCATATGACCCAGCAATCCCACTACTGGGCATATACCCTGAGAAAACCATAATTCAAAAAGAGTCATGAAAAAAAAAAAAAAAAAGAGTCATGTACCACAATGTTCATTGCAGCTCTATTTACAATAGCCAGGACATGGAAGCAACCTAAGTGTCCATCAACAGATGAATGGGTAAAGAAGATGTGGCACATATATACAATGGAATATTACTCAGCCATAAAAAGAAACGAAATTGAGTTATTTATAGTGAGGTGGATGGACCTAGATTCTGTCATACAGAGTGAAGTAAATCAGAAAGAGAAAAATAAATACCATATGCTAGCACATATATATGGAATCTAAAAAAAAAAAAATTGTTCTGAAGAACCTAGGGGCAGGACAAGAATAAAGACACAGACATAGAAAATGCACTTGAGAACACGGGGAGGGGGAAGGGTAAGCTGGAACGAAGTGAGAGAGTGGCATGGACTTATATATACTACCAAATGTAAAATAGGTAGCTAGTGGGAAGCAGCTGCATAGCACAGGGAGATCAGCTCGGTGCTTTGTGACCCCTACAGGGGCGGGATAGGGAGGGTGGGTTGGAAACGCAAGAAGGAGGAGATATGGGTATATATGAATATGTATAGCTGATTCACTTTGTTATAAAGCAGAAACTAACAAACCATTATAAAGCAATTATACTCCAATAAAGATGTTAAGAAAGAAAAAATAAATAAATAAATAAAAGGCATTCACGTAAATAAATAAATAAATAAATATTATTGGCATCCCTTAAAAAAAAAAAAAGAGAGAGAGACATGATAGCTAAAGGCAATGTGTGATCCTGGTTTGGATCCTGGGAGGGTGGGGGTGGGAGAAGGGCTATAAAGTACGTTATGGGGACAACTGACAAATTTTAACCTGGGCTGTGAATTAGATAATAATAATATATGAACATTAAATGTTCTGATTTTGATTATTGTGTTGAGATTATGTAAAAGAATGATTTTGTTTCTAGGAAGTCACACTGAAGTATTCAAGGATAAAAGTCTATGATATCTCACTAGCTACATCAGGGACATTTGGGGCATCAAAATAGATAATGATAGTAATGAATTATAACCATGTAAATAGAAAGAGGAACCCATGAGTCCATACAGATATAAATACATACATAAAAGGAAATGGAAGCCTCTTTTTTAGAGAATTATTCTGCAATCGTTCAGAAAGAGAGTATGTGTGAGTGAGAGCACACACACAAATGACAAAACAAGTAGGGAACTTGTAACAATTGGTGAATCTCAGTAAGGGAGAGTTTGAAAGCAGTGTGCCAACAGTTGGCACTCAGATGGGAAGGAAGGTAGGCTGATTGTGGGAAGGCGCTGGATGGATTGACTCTTCACTTCATTTCACTTTACTCTTATGGGAGAAAAACAGTAGAGGATTCTTTTCTGTACTCCATACTCGAGCTACCCTCTAATACATTTCTTTCCAGATTGTTTCATGTCCCTCCTCAGCAAGGTCAAAGGAGCAGAAGTCAAACTCTTGGAGAGTTCACTGCCTTCTTCGTGAGAGTTATGCTGGCCAGACTGGGGACTATTTCAACAGTTTAAAAAAACATCAACACATATGGACAATTAATCTCCGATAAAGGAGGCAAGAATATACAATGGAGAAAAGACAGTCTCTTCAGCAAGTGGTGCTGGGAAATTTGGATAGCTGCATGTAAATCAATGAAGTTAGAATACAACCTCACACCATACACAAAAATAAATTCAAAATGGCTTGAAGACTTAAATATAAGACAAGAGACCATAAAACTCCTAAAAGAACACATAGGCAAAACATTCTGACATAAATCGTACAAATGTTTTCTTAGGTCAGTCTCCCAAGGCAATAGACACAAAAGCAAAAATAAACAAATGGGACCTAATGGAGCTTATCAGCTTTTGCACAGCAAAGGAAACCATAAACAAAACGAAAAGACAACCTACGGACTGGGAGAAAATATTTGCAAATGATGTGACTTAATTTCCAAAATATACAAACAGCTCATACAATTCAATAACAAAATAATCAACAGCCCAATCAAAAAATGGGCAGAAGACGTAAATAGACATTTCTCCACAGAAGACATACAGATGGCCAGTAGGCACATGAAAAGATGCTCATTATTGCTAATTATTAGAGAAATGCAAATCAAAACTACAGTGAGATACCACCTCACACCAGTCAGAATGGCCACCATTAAAAAGTCCACAAATTATAAATGCAGGAGAGGGTGTGGAGAAAAGGGAACCCTCTTACACTTTGATGGGAATGTAAGTTGGTGCAGCCACCATGGAAAACAGTATGGCAGTTCCTCAAAAAACTAAAAATAGAGTTGCCATATGATGCAGCGATTCCACTCCTGGGCATATGCCCAAACAAAACTATAGTTCAAAAAGATACATGCACCCCTATGTTCAAAGCAGCACTATTTACAATAGCCAAGACATGGAAACAACATAAATGTCCATCAACAGATGAATGGATAAAGAAGATGTGGTATATATACACGTATACAATGGAATATTACTCAGTCATTAAAAAGAATGAAATAATGCCACTTGCATCAACATGGGTGGACCTAGAGATTATCATACTAAGCGAAGTAAGTCAGACAGAGGACAAATACCATATGAAATCACTTACATGTGGAATCTAAAATATGACACAAATGAACATATCTATGAAACAGAAACAAACTCAGACTAGAGAACAGAGCTGTGGTTGCCAAGGGGAGGGGGTTGGGGGAGGGAACACCCTCAGGAGTTTGGGATTAGCAGATGCAAACCACTATATACAGAATGGATAAACAACTAGGTCCTACTGTATATAGCACAGGAAACTACATTCAGTATCCTGTGAGAAACCATAATGGAAAAGATTATGAAAAAAATACATATATGTATAAATTAGTCACTTTGTTGTATGGCAAAAATTAACACAACATTGTAAGTCAACTGTACTTCAATAAAAATTTTTTAAAAATCACCAACCCTGCCTTTTCTGGTCAGTTGCATTAGGCAACACAGGTCCATACAGGAAATCAGGAAAGCCTGTTTCAATCCAGATCACAGGCCAGTGTAATCCCTTGGAATATTTCTCAGTATACGAGACGGTGGCTGACACGGGCTGTCTTATATCCACTGTCTGGCTTCTTCAAGGAGAAGATGTTATAGAATGAATGTGTCCTGAAGGACAAGTCAGTCAAAGTTGAGAACCTTGTTTTTAGTGACAGTGTACCTTTCTGCCCCATAACTCTTGTTAGATCCTCTTGTAGAATTCCAGTGAGGGTCACTGTACCATCTTTCACACCCACTTCCAGGAAGTAATTTTCCCCTTGACTGAAGAATGAGACCCTCGGGCCACCCAAGCCCACTGCTATCAGACACCAACTCCACTCTCTGGGGAAATTCTTGACTCCTTGAGTAAATGACTCAGCACTGAGCCCCACTCTGGTACCAGTGCCCTGACCCAGAAAATTCCAAGCACTCCCTAATTCCAGGAATTGGTTGATGCTCTACCTTGGACTGGACGAGCTTGACTTGCCAGATATGGGAAAAGCCAGCTCACCTGAGAAAAGAATTTTACTGGGCGATATGCACTAAGTCTTCAGTTGTTTCTCTTTGGGCTTGGCAAGGTTCCTAGTGTTTGCTCCTTAATGAATAAGTCTTCTCCTGGAAACACAGTAGTGTGGCAAAAGTAAGGAATTCAATGTGTTGGCTTTTTAAAACGCTCATAAGAAATCTCAGTTTTAAGACATTAATCTCTCCATATTAGTAATCTAAAGTTGAACAACTGTTAGAGGAGAAAAGAGGAACAAGATATATATAGCCTCAAAATATTGCTCCACACATAATATTTATTAGTTACAAAGGGGAAAGCAGTAAGTTTACAATGGAGACATCTGAGTAACACCAACTCAAACACACGCTTCCTGACATGATGCACTAAGGAGAATGCAGTAACAGTTAGCGAGAATGAGTGAAAGACTCCTTCCTCTTACCTCTGGCCTGCTCCTAAGCTCCATCACTCATATGGCTGGAACCTCTTCTTTCCAGCCCTCATTAATTCCTTTGGAAGCTGGACATGATTTCTTTTAACACCTTTCCTACACCCACCCTACCAACCTCCAAAGTTCACATTGTTTGCTCTCCATACGGTCTTTTTGTGATGTTGGTTAAATCTCAAATTACTCTGTGTCTTCCACGGCAGAGTAGCTTATCTCTAAGATGCTGAACACCAGACCTTGCAGTAAGAGCAAGGAGACTGCCAGGAATCATTTAGGAGTGGATGGGTTAATTTCCTATGGGGTAAGGGCATTCCTTTAAAGGCTCACTAAAACTCATTACAAATAGAATTTGGTGGTACTAAGAGGTAGCTCATGGGAGTCATTAAAGAAAAATTTTTTTATCTGTCTGCCCCCGGAGTTATTATATTAGAGCTCGGTCTTGTCTAATTACTATCCTTGAAGTTAACATTTAGGACCAAGTGGAAAGAGCCAGCTTTCCCAAAGTTTTAAGTCTAAGTATATCCATCCTGGAGTCAGTCTACACTCATATTTTTCTGGGCTCGTTAGGAAGACTGGGGATGAAGAGTAAGTTAAGGGACTTTCACCTTCTACTGGTGGTCTGTTGCCATCTCATGACCTTTCAGAACTTTGCCTCAAAGCCTGAAGGAAGAAGTTTCTTTGCTCCCCTCCTTCCAGTTGGTTGCTAATCACTTCAAACCTGCTTCATCCACACTGGGTCTCAACTACATGGGACTTTCCCTCCCAGTGCCTATTAGATACAAACTAAAGAGAGCTAGGGATTGCAGGACAGGAAAACCAAAACAAGATGAAACAAACAAAACTGTAAAACTTACATCATGATAATCAGAAGAATTATCTGGGAATTTTCAAAACCTAAATAGTACTATAAGCTTCTTATCACATTAAAAAGTACTTTATAATCAATCTATGTTGTAAGATCTGTTTGACCATTAGATGTGGAAATGAGGGCAGATTCTGAGACATTGTTATTAGAGCTATGAATTTGATGAATGAGGTTGTGGAAGTCCAGGTCTTGGTTAACTGCTGAGAAGTTTGTCTTCCCAATCCTATAAACCCAGGTGACTTAATCTGTCTTGTTGGGTCTAGGTGATGCTCCCTTGTATGGAACAACTGATTTGTGAAAATAAATCTAACCAAATAAAGTACCTAGGAAATTTTCTGGCCCCAAACTATTAATGAACTGCTTGGAAGGGTGTGCTCAGGTCCCTACTTGTATATATCTTTATTATTTCTACTACTATACTACCACCCAGCTAAAACCATTGTGAACTCCATCACAGTTTTTAAAAGGGCAAATTTACTATTCCAAAATTACAGAATCAGAGTGTTAGCAAAGCTAAGTCCCCAAGAGCAATCACCCAAAGGAGGTGGTATCCTCCAGGTACACATGTCCCAGGATCAAGGAGGAGACCATTTTCTTGAGCATCATTGCTGAGACCCTGGAAATCCATATGGGCACTGACTGCTGGAAGGGTGCCACTTTGCGGCAGGACTACCCCAACCCTGACTGCCAAGAAACCAAGGAGAAGCAAGAAATGCTTCTAGGCTTTCCACTGCTCTCCAACTTCCACTCCCACCCAATCAATCTAGGTAAGCTTCCTATTAGACAGCTGTAGCTAAATATTATGCTTCTGCAGTGTCAAAAGCTAAGGTCACAGAGAACTTGCATGCTGAAAGAACCCAGCTAAAGAGAGCTGCAAGTTATGATCACAGAAGAGGATGTTACCAAGAGCAGTATGGCTATTTCCTTCTTGATAAACTTCCAGCAAGCCAATATCTTATGCAGAAGGAGGTGGCCTTTGAGCATAATTATTCCACTATTGATCATTGACAAACTCTGTATTAACTTGTAAGGAAATATCTTTGGAGTTACACAGGATTGTACGTGTTCTTTTTAGATTTCTTTATATTTCAGTAGACAGGAATTGATTATGGATGGAGATCACAAGATCAATACACTATTGACCCTCATTACTGATGCTTAATGAGAACCTGCTCCTTAACCCACTGTCAGAGTTAGGATCTATAACTGATCAAGTGGAAATTGCATGAAAGATGCCAGTGTTGTTTTTACTTTGTATATTCATACCATTCTCCACTGGGCTGGATATGTGCCTTGTTATGGAATAAAGAAGGAATAACATTCTCACATACAGACCCTGTTCTGTCATCATTTGGAATATAGTGGCCTGCTATAAAATTCCTGCCACAAAGAAGGGCTACATACAGGTCAATTATTCTAAAATAAAGTCATAATTTTGGGTAGGCATCTCCATAACATTTGAATTCAGGAGCCAATCTACCTGGGTTTGAATCCCAGCTCTGCCACTAGTTTCATTACTAGTTGCATGACTTATCTGTAAGGTGGGGATGGTAACAGCATCTGCCTCGTGTGATTGTTCTGAAGGTTAAATAAGTTAGTTACGTGAAGTGCTTTGAAAAGAACATACAAAACATAGTAAACTCCATGTAAGCGTTAGTTGTGAACATTGTTATTTGACTGGAATGCAGTAGTCATTTATCCAGTACAGTAAGTTAACTCATTTAGGTAACTATACCTAGACATCTTTTAATAACCCATTTATGTCCAAGGTGATAGTTTACAATATCTGATTTAATTTTTTCCCAAACTAAAATTCGTGCAGCCATTGGGACACTGACCACCCTTTTGATTAGGCACTGCTACGCACCCAAAGCTACTCAAAGAAAGATGCTTGGTCATGTCCTCAAGTACTTTTTGGCCCATGTGGAAGCAAAGTGCTCTTCTTTTTACTCTCGAGTTTTAAAAATACTTAAGTACGTGGCTGTATTCCAGTTACTGCTCATAGAGCATCACCTCATATTCACTGCTCTCAAAATTTGTCAAAAAATCAACTGTAAAAGCATTACTTATAAAGTTTGCCTGGAGGATATGCATTCCTCAAAATGATAAATCATCATCATCATCATCATCCTGTAAGAATCTTATTACGTTTATTTTTATTTTCATTAAGAGTATCCTCTCAAAAGTGATTCAAGGAGAAATTTCTTTCTGGTCTCAGAATCAGAAATGATAATAAATGTTAATGTTTATTGACTGTCACCAAGAACCCATTACTTTTCAAACTACTTTATGTGTATTAACTCATTTAATCTGTGAAACACTTCTATGAGTAGATACATAATTATCTTTTTTTACAGGTGAGAAAACTGAAAAACAAAGAGATTAAGTAACTCATCCAAATTTACATAGCTAGTAAATTATAGAGTTTAGAACTCAGGTATTCCATCTCCAAGAAATAGTCTCTATACCTCCACCCTATACTGCCTCTTGGAAAATTTGTTCTGGTTCTGAACAGCTAGTTTGATCTTGTCTCATTGATTTTTCTGAATCAAAAACTGATTTGAATTCATTGTTGGGAACTTCAGAGCTAAATTTCTGGACACATAAGAGATCTTATGGCATAAATTTTACATCACAATCTAAATTTTAACTTTTTTATTTATTTATATTCTTCCTTTGTCCCACCATCCTTATCCACTTACAAAAATCATGTATGCCTGATATCAAAACCTGTCCAGAACAGTAAGGAAAGGAACATCGCAAGCCAGTCTTACTCATGAACATAGATGCAAAAATATTAAAAAACACTGGCAAACTGATTTAAGCACTATAAAAAAAACATATAATAACCAGATTGGTTTTATCTCAGGAACACAAGAAAGATTTATCATTAAAAAACATGTGACTAGGGACTTCCCTGGTGGAGCAGTGCTTAAGACTCCATGCTCCCAATGCAAGGGGCCCAGGTTCGATCCCTGGTCAGGGAACTAGATTTCACATGCATGCCGCAACTAGGAGTTTGCATGCCAAAACTAAGGAGCCGACGAGCCACAACTAAGTAGCCTGCGAGCCGCAACTAAGGAGCCCACCGGCTGCAACTAAGACCGGGCACAACCAAATATATATATATTACATGTGAATAATGAAATTCATCATACAAATTAAATGAGAAAAATCACATAATTACCTGAATCCATGCAAGGAAAAAAATGTATAATAAAATATAGCATCCATTCATAATATTTTTTAAATCTTAACAAACTTGGAATAGAAGGAAACTTCTTTCCCTTCTATTAATAAAGGGATTTTAAAGATAAACCTACAGCACACAGCACATTAATGTTGAAATATTGAAAATATTCCCTTTAAGATCAAGACAAGTGTTACCATTATCTCTTTCTATTCAACACTGTACTGTATTTCTCTATTCAACAGAGAAATGCAAGATAGAGACATTAAACCATCATTATCTGGTGATGATATGACTGTGTATATAGAAAGTAAAGCTCTACAGGTAAATTACTAGAATTAATATGAATCAATATGCAAAAATCAATTGCATTATACATATCAATAAAAAAAATAAGAATCAACGTGTTTAAAAGATACCATTTAAAAAATATTTATGGAGAAAAATTATAAACCATACTTAAACCCATTTTTAAAAGCCTAAATAAAAGTAGAGATATACCAGGTTCATGGGTTGAAAAACTCAATAATTCAAAGATGTTGATGTTTCCCAAATTGAGGTCATCTCAATCAAAATCCCAACCTTTTGCTTGTGATACTTCACAGGAGGATTCTAAAATTTATATGGAAATACAAAAGGCCAAGAAGAGACAAAATCCTATTGATAAAGGGCACAGTGAGGTAACCTGTTCTACCAGATATTAAGACTTTTTATAAACTATAGACTCGGGACAGTGTAGTATTTGTGCAGGAACAGACAGATCAATCAAATTAAATAATGATTCCAAAAACGGTCCCATACACATATTGATGTTTGATATCTGACATAGCTGGCCGTGTAAAGCAGTTGAGAAAAAAAGGACATTTTATTACTGGTGCTGGGACAATTATCCACATGGAAAAATGTAAAAATTGGACTCCTACCACACACAAATACTCCAGAATTTAACTCCAGAATTAAAGTACCAAAAGCAAATGGTAAAATATAAAACTTTAGATGAAAATATAGGAAAATATTTTAATTACCCATGGATAGAAAAAACATTTGCAAATAAGGCCAAAAGCATAAACTATAAAGTTAAAGCTCAATAAATTTGACTGCGTTAAAATTAAGGACTTCTGGGACTTCCCTGGTGGTACAGCGGTTAAGAATTCGCCTGCCAATGCAGGAGACTCGGGTTCAAGCCCTGGTCTGGGAAGATCCCACATGCCATGGAACCACTAAGCCCGTGTGCCACAACTACTGAAGCCCGCATGCCTAGAGCCCGTGCTCCGCAGCAAAGAGAAGCCACCGCAATGAGAAGCCCACGCACCACAACGAAGAGTAGCCCCCGCTCACCACAACTAGAGAAAGCCCGCGCACAACAACAAAGACCAAATGCAGCCAATAAATAAATAAATAATAAAATTAAGGACTTCTATTTATAAAAAATCCTATAATATAGAAGAAAAGATGTCATAAAATTGGGGCAATTCATATAAGCCACAAAAGAATCATGACCAGAACATATAAATAACTCATATGAATTAATTTTTTTAAAAGGCAAACAACTCAGAAAAGAGTTTGACTAGGCACTTCCACAAAAGAGGAAATCTGAATGACCCACAAACGTATGAAAGGATGCTCAGTTTCATTAGCAATCAAGGAAACACAAATTAAACTACAATGAATTATAATTTTATACCTATAAGACTGACAAAAAATGTAAAAGTCTTTAAATTTAAATTTTCAAATAATATGCATTGGTGAGAATATAGAGCAAAAGGACTCCTCACCCACTGCAGGTGAGAGGGAAATTGGAGCAGTCACTTTGGAAAATGGTTTAACATAATCTAGTATGGAAAGGTGGTGAACTCAAACACCACAAGATTCTTATATATAGGCACAGAACTGGCTTCGTTGGGGAAACTTAAAGCAGACAGTCAGCAAACCATGCTTGGTTCACTGTTAGCTCAGTCTCCCACAAAGAAGTATGAAGGGCCAGGGTACCACTAGATGCACAAGGAAGCTCTACTCCAGAGGCAGGAGCCCATGAGAATGGCCTTGCTAATGGGTGGAACGAGGAGTGGGCATGGGGTTTGGTCAGTGTCAAGCAATCTGAATTTTTTTTTCTTTAAATTTTTAAATTTTGTACACAATTTTAAAGGTTACTTTTCATTTACAGTTATTATGAAATATTGTCTATATTCTCTGTGTTGTATAATACATCCTTGACAAATGTTACACCCAATAGTTTGTATCTCCCACTTCCCTATCCCTAAATTGCCCCTCCCCCTCTCCCCACTGGTAACCACTAGTTTGTTCTCTATACCTGTGAGTCAAGCAATCTGAATTTTTTTTTTTTTAATTTATTTTTTGGCTACGTTCGGTCTTCGTTGCTGCACGCGGGTCTTCTCTGGTTGTGTCGAGTGGGGGCTACTCTTTGTTGCGGTGCACGGGCTTCTCATTGCGGTGGCTTCTCTTGTTGCAGAGCACAGGCTCTAGGCGCACAGGCTTCAGTAGTCGCAGCACGCAGGCTCAGTAGTTGTGGCTCGCGGGCTCTAGAGCACAGGCTCAGTCGTTGTGGCTCACGGGTTTAGTTGCTCCGCGGCATGTGGGATCTTCCCGGACCAGGGCTCAAACCTGTGTCCCCTGAATTGGCAGGCAGATTCTTAACCACTGCGCCACAAGCAATCTGAATTTTAGATGCCAGCTATTCAGTGAGTTATCTGGCAACATCACTGCCACGTTTCCCATGACCTTATGGGAGACTGGGTGAAACCACAGCCCCTCCTTCTGGGTTAAGGGGGAGCTTCTGATTCCAGCTCCCTTGAGGCTGGGCAACCTAATCCCCAAGCACATTTATCAGACAATCACACTTGTCTCTTCCCAACTAGTAAAGTTGACCCTGTGCTCTACAACCCATTAATTTCACTCCTAAGTATATACCCTAGGGAATCTCTTATACATATACAATAATACTCATAGCTGCATTGCTTATAATAGCAAAAAATGGAAATAACCCAAATATCAATAGTAGACTGGATAAATAAATTGTGGTATATTCAAATACGGGAATACTACAGAACAGAGAAAATGAATGAAATTCAGTTATATGTATCAATATTTTAAAATCTCAATAACATAATATTTAGAATAAGAAATCAATTATAGAATTCAAAAAAGGCAAAACAAAAGTATATATTATTTAGGGATATACTTATAAATGGTAAAATTATAAAGAAAAGCAATGGAATAAGCATCACAAAATGATAGTTTTAATATGATTACATTATAATATTATTAATAATATGAATATTATTAATGTATAAGAGATTTGGTGGAGAAGCGGGGGTGGGGATACAGTTGTAGAAGGACCCAAAGGGCGCTTCTAAAACACTGTCAGTGCTCTTTATCTTAACATGAGTGATTGATGCACCAGTGTTTGCTTCATTATTATTCTTTTAACAGTACATATACATTTTTACACTCTTCTATTAATTAAGATACTTCACAATTTAAAAAGCAGAGAAAAGAAGTTACAAGTACATGAAAAACAAAGACAAAACTTTGAGCAGACTTCAAGTATTATCCTTGGGATAAAGTTCTCAGAACATTATTGCTAAGTCAAAAGGCATGAACACTTTGGAAGGGTCAACATTTATACACACTTCAGCAGTACCCCTTACTTTAAGCTTTATTTTATTATGTATGCATTTATGTAAATTGCCTTCACTCTTCTGCATCAATATGAAGCCTGAATAAACCAATAATAAGTTGAGGTGCGAGTAGATGCAGGGAACAGAGCCCTGTTGCCTGTGTGGTGCTTTTCCCAGCAGAAACATAGATTTCCAAGGAGACATGCAAACGTGATGGGGGTGTTATCCCAGGATCACAGATCTGGAGCTTTCTTCATGACTCTATGTAAGGGACCAGAAACTCTTTTCACCTTCAGCCTGTGAATACCCTTCTGGGCTTTCCCGCCTGTCCATAGCTGGAGGCCATTTCAGGCCATCTAATATCAGCTTTCCTATCCACCTGGAACTCACTGCAGCCTTTTCCTATTTGTGCGTGAGATTCTGTATCAGCTCAACTTGATAGAAGTGCCAAGTGACTTCAAAACCACGGGTAGCTCTCAGCAAAAAGCCTAACATAAACATCCTAAGAAATACTTCCTTTTTTCAGAGGCTTTGCAGGGTGTGAAAATAAATATTGACTGGGCCTGGGAAGAAATCAATCTCCCCTGCTACAAACACCACAGGAAAAGCAGAAGGCTCTGCAGCTCCCATGTCCTTGGTTTATGTTGTCCCAGAGACCGCCCTGCTGATGCCCCATTGCACTCTTCCCATCTCTAGCAGAGCCCTTCCCAGGCAGAGGGAAATACTTGTCTCTATGCCTGTCTCCCTCCTTCCCCATTTGGCTGTGTCTTGCGCATCTTTTATCCTCAGCACCACCATGGTGCTGGTACCTATAATGGACTCTACTGCTGAAAGAAATCACCCTCAAAGACCAGTAGCACCCCACTCTTTTTACCCAAGGGAAAACGTGGGTCCAGATGGGCAAAGAAACATGTTCAAAGCCACAGAGAGGGTGGTAAGAGGTAGAATCGTTAGTCTTCTGAATCCCATTCCCATTTACTGCCAAGGCATGAAGGTTTCAGTAACAGCTGTATTGTATACTAGTTCTTGGACTCCTCAAGTCTTCATCTCTGCCCTGGCAGAAACAAAATGAGCTAATTAAATGCTTGCCACCAGCTTATTTTGGAAACTTCATGGAGTGTGTGAAAGCCTGAATGAATTTCAGGCCACTCTTGATTATTTCAAATGTGGAGGAAATCATCCAAGCATGGGAAGAAGGTGAGGAAGCTAAACCCGTGGCTGAGGGTTATTAATATTGTAATGCTTTTGCTTATTGGTGCAGAAAAGCAACCCTTGGCTATATAAGGGACTAAAGCTTTAAGGCTATCATGGAGGAGAGTAAATAGAATCCTTCAAGGTTGAAGAAGAGTCCAACCAAATACTCTAATTGCTTTGGAATAACCAAGAGCACCCTGCTTACTGTGCGAAAAAGAAAACCAATGGACTGTATTTAGAGGAAACTAAAGGCACAATTGGGTCATTCTCTGTGGGGCTAGTCGAGAGTGGAACCTTGGTGCAGACCCCCAGAGGGGAGGCAATTAAGTGAAAAGAAGTCCATGCTGCCTAAAACAATCTAACTCATAAATATAAAATAGTTCATTGCAAAACTTAAAGGCTTCCAGGGGATCTGCAGAACTCCTCATTGTTGAGAGCTTTTATGAGCTCTGTGAACCTTCCCTGACCCTTCCCTCCAGCACATACCCCAGTAAGGTGTGATTTAATCCAGTGCTAACACTGATAAGGCTTCGGGGTCACAGCATTAGTCTCAGTCACAGAGATTTCTGGGAGCCAAATTAAATCTCTCCTATTTCTCATGAAGAAAGTCCTCTTAGGCTTTCAGTCCAGAGCTTTGCATGCCCAGCTTTTGAACTTCCCTATCCAAAATTACTGACATGGTAATTTCCATCACATGGTGAAATCACTTCCGAGAACAAAAGATGCTTTGGAGAAATACGTGTCATTCTTCAATAGCTGGACTGACCCAGACCAATCAGACTTAGAAACACCTGGTCCTGAGCTATGGTTGTTCCAACCCATCACCTCTCTGTATATACCTTTTAGTGGCAATATTTAGGAAATCACTAATATCTGTGAGAGCCTCAAGCTGGGATTCAGGTGGACATTTAAACAAGGCAAATTATATGTTACAAAATAAGTTATGGATCAAGCGATTTCCAATACAGTGTCAAACTAAATGATTCTAAAAACACTTTAAAATTAAGTAAAGTAGAGCTCTTTTGCAATACGGATTTTCAGTGGCCAGTATTAATTCATTCTCTGTTAGCAAAAAAAAAAAAAAAAAAAAAAGGGTAAAAGGGAGGGCGAAAGTATAATTCATTCTCTGTTAGCAAAAGAAAGTGTAACTTGATTTGTGGATTATTCTAAAGTCTGCCAAAACATGGCTCATCCTTTCCTTGGAGCTTTTCATTCAGTCCACTGGCCATCAAACCCAGGAACCCCTGCTCTATAATCTGTTGGATCTTCTCCCTCCTCATGTCCTTCCAGCTGCTGGCGGGAGCCTCTGTCTGGTGCCCTTGCTCCACCTCAGGCCTCCGCACACCTCCTGACTTTACATCTTCTCAAACTCTCTGTTGCCTAGAGACAAAGTCCAAACTCTTCAGCAGCACCCATGACCCCTCTCAAGACCCCTTGTCTACCCTCCAGCCTCACCTCTGTCTGCCCTCCAGCATCCAATGCTCTGGCTGAGCCAGAGTCCCCTTTCCTCAAACAGGTCTGGCATTTTATGTCTCTGTCTTTTTTCTACAAGACTCTGCCTAAAGTAACTTTTCCTTGCTCCTTTACCAGAAAAAATCCTACTTATTCAACAGCCTGCTCCTCACTACTTCTTGACACTTCCTCCTTCCCTCTCTTCTGAACTTCCACTGTTTTCTAGAACAGTATCAGTTACATGTTTATCATCCCAGGTGTTGGGTTGGCCAAAAAGTTCATTTGGTTTTCCCGTAAGATGGCTCTAGTAGCGCTTAGTTGTCTTGAACTTCATTCGAAACAATTTTGTTAGATTGTATTGTGATAGCTGTCATATCAGCATGCATTTTAAAAAAACTTACCAAAATTGGTGAATTTTTGTGTAGCCATTTTAATATTGAAGATGGAAGAAAAAAGCAACATTTTCGGCATATTATGCTTCATTATTTCAAGAAAGGTAAAAATGCAACCGAAACGCAAAAAAAAGATTTGTGCAGTGTATGGAGAAGGTGCTGTGACTGATCTAACGTGTCAAAAGCGGTTTACAAAGCTTCGTGCTGGAGATTTCTCGCTGGACGATGCTCCATGGTCAGGTAGACCAGTTGAAGTTGATAGTGATCAAATCGAGACATTGAGAACAATCAACAATAAACCACGCGGGAGATAGCCGACACACTCAAAATATCCAAATCAAGCGTTGAAAATCATTCTCACCAGCTTGGTTATGTTAATCGCTTTGATGTTTGGGTTCCACATAAGCTGAGCAAAAAAAATCTTCCTGACCGTACTTCCACACGTGATTCTCTAAACAGAACGAAAAGTTCCACTTTTATAACAAATTGTGACAGGCAATGAAAAGTGGATATTGTACAGTAACGTGGAATGGAAGAGATCGTGGGGCAAGCGAAATGAACCACCACCAACCACACCAAAAGCCGGTCTTCATCCAAAGAAGGTGATGTGTATATGGTAGGATGGAAGGGAGTCCTCTATTATGAGCTCCTTCTGGAAAAACCAAACGATTAATTCCAACAAGTACTGCTCCCAATTAGACCAAGTGAAGGCAGTGCTCGATGAAAAGCATCTGGAATTAGTCAAGAGAAAATGCATCATCTTCCATTATGATAACGCAAGACCGCATGTTTCTTTGATGACCATGCAAAAACTGTTACAGCTCGGCTGGGAAGTTCTGATTCATCTGCCGTATTCACCAGACATTGCAACTTTGGATTTCCATTTATTTCAGTCTTTACAAAATTCTCTTAATGGAAAAAGATTTCAATTCCCTGGAAGACTGTAAAAGGCACCCGGAACAGTTCTTTGCTCAAAAAGATAAAAAGTTTTGGGAAGATGGAATTATGAAGTTGCCTGGAAAATGGCAGAAGGTAGTGGAACAAAACAGTGAATACGTTGTTCAACAAAGCTCTTGGTGAAAATGAAAAATTTGTCTTTTACTTTTACTTAAAAACCAAAGGAACTTTTTGGCCAACCCAATACCTGACCTTGTGGGCAGGGCCTTGCTGGCCTTATTTGTGTATCTCTGCCGCTCTCAGTGTCCAGCGTATGGAAGTCACAGTACACCTTTGCTGAAAGAATATATTCTATTGGATTTCCAGAGAAATGGTATTGTCCCCAAGAGTTGAAATTGGGGACGTATCATATACTTTACAAGGAGGGACCGCTTGGTGAGGTGACACCCACACCCACTTATTTCACAAAAGCACTTATTTATCACCAGGTTTGGATACGTAATGCTTATACTGCTGTGTTGACAACATTACATCTTTCTGTTGTCACAATTTTCCCAGGGAGATGCTTCTTTTTTAGCTCTATCCAAGAAAGGCACTCTTGAAAATGTCTTCTCTAAACTTGAAGACTGGAGCTGCTTCTGACTCAGGAACTGTAATGCTACCTGTACATCTCCTTTGGTTTTTTAACTTTGTCATAAAAAGTAGCACCACTCACCCTGTGGATTTATCTATCCAGTAGAGTTCTGGGAGGTGGGGACAGTATAGCATGCTGGCTCACCCCTGGCTGGCACCAACTAGGCACTCAGGAAGTGATCGCTGAATTATAACTGTTGGCCTGATTTTTTAAAAAATATTTAGGGGATACTGCTCCTCAGTCTTAGCGACTTCCCTCTTCGCTCCTGGGTCTAGTTGATCATTTAGTTATACACTCCACTTTCAACTCCAAGAAGGGACATGTTCACCCTCACCGGGACATGCCTTTTAATACGGTTTTGGTTTGTTGCAAATTGTGTTATTTTTAAAATTTCTGTATTACTAATTTATATATAATCACATGGTACAAAATTTGAAAGGAATTATACATATATTAAATATAACATGTAATAGATTAAATGTAATAGATCACATGATACAAAATTCTAAAGGAACCAAGACTGAAAGGGAGAATTCCTCCCCCTCCCGTCTCCCTCTTCCCTGCTTTGAAGGCAGTCAACGTTGCCTGTTTTCTGTCCTTCCAGAATAGTCTGTTCCTATACAAGCAATCCGTATTTTTTCCTTATTACACAATTGCCAACACTTCATGTACACTGCTCCACACTCACTCTTTTCACTTAATGTACCTTGAAAGTTGTTCCGTATCTGTTCATAAGAGCATTCTCGTTTTCTTTCTACAGAGGCACAGTCTTCCACTGTGGCTCTAAATTACTCCTGAAGTATGGCAGGTGGAGTGCCCAGACCCTGAGACATTCAGGCCACCTCTTGGTGGCTGCTGTAGCACAAATGTTGTGGATCAACCACGAAGCAGCCTAGATCTCTTGAAAAAGAATATTGCCCCATATGTATCTGGCACTTCTATGGACGAAAGCCATGCTTTGAGCTCTGTTGTACCATATCTAGCTGAGCCAACTGGCACAAAAGACGATGGAAATAGAAAAGTATACTTGTGACCTCTAGTGCATCCACAGGGCTATAAATTCTGAACACAGCCTTTGGTTGATGGCTCAGGATAAACATATGGTTTCCTTCGGAATTGCTCAGCAAGTCTCTTTTTAATTTGTAGTAGAAGATCCAATGAAATTATTTATTGGTGAGATATACTTGTTCAGCTTTATCATCTGTGTACCATTTAGACTTTATTTATATTATATACAATTATATATATATATATATATAGCTACAAGTTCATCTCCATCATCACCCTTACATGATTTATGATTGGAGTAAGGATCAATACAACTTTGGAAGATACATTTAAGGCACTTTCTCCCCTCCTCCTCCTCCTCCTTCTCTCTCTCTCTCTCTCCTCTCCCTTTCATTCTCTGCATTGTACATTAGCTATCAGCCACATGTGACATGAGTTCTTGAAATGTGACTAGTGTTAAAAGTGTAAATCATAATCAGACTTTGAAGACTTAATATGAGTTTATATATATATGTATATATATACACTATCTCAGTAACAATTTTATATTGGTTATATATTGAAATGATATTTTGAATGTATTGGGTTAAATAAAATATATCATTAAAATTAATTTCACCTATTACTTTTCATTGTGGCTACTAGAAAATTTTAAATTGCAGATGTAGCTCACATCATACTGATATTTCTATTGGACAGTCTTGGACTATGCCATGCATTTATTTCCTACTTTACAGGAAGGCAGACTAGCGTGATAAAAGTACATTCTGTTTTAGCTCCTAGAATCCAAGTTTTGTCTTTCCTCTTGTTTAATAAATTTAAAGAATTTTAAAATTCAGAACCCAAAACATGATTTATCAAAAGGTAACACAGAGAGGAACCAAAAAACGAGTTATTGAAAGTACAATTGGTATTGAGGGCTAGGAACTTCAGGAGCATCAAGGAAGACGTCACATTCACCAACACGTTACATTTGGAAAGGCTTGGAGGGACTCCTAATTCACTGGGAACGGCTTAATGAAGCGTGGCTAGGAGGAACAGCAACTGAAAAGTCAATTCCTGACTTCACCAGGTCTAAGCCTTACAACAATGACGCTGCTCTCCAGACATCCTCTGATGCTCTCTTCATCCAGTTTCTTTTTTCCTCTGGCTGATTTCAACTTGAAAACTCAAAAGCAGAGTGTTAATCAGACTCAGGAGAAAAATCTCCAGGATCTCAGACTGCCAAAATTAAAATGTCATATTTTCATGATTTCTTTTATAAAGAATATGAATGATCAGACCTGTATTTTCATTATCAAAAACAAATCTTTTCCAAGTTTTGATCATAGGAAGAACATTTCTCCAGGCACCAGGAATGCAAAGTACACAGCCCCCGTCCTTCGGAGGCATAGAGTCTACTGGGGACAGACAGAGCAATCGCTCTCTCCGTTCTCTTTCCTCGATATCCTCTTCTCCCTCTGCTCTTTTCATCCTCATTCCTTCCCCATCAGGAAAGGAATATTTTTGTTCTAAGTGTCTGGTCTCCTTGGACTGCCTCAGGGGGCTTCATTTGCTACCACCAAGTAGCTAAATCCCTGCGGGTGCCGATGCTGAAGTACGTCTGTGGGAGTTGCTCGTGGGAGAAGCAGCTCAGTCCCAAACTGCCTGCAGTCCGGAGCGTGGGCCCTTGTGACACTGGGTTTGTGGCTCACATGTGAATCACCCCGGTTGTCTTCTGTCCTCCGCCTCTGATTGAGTATGGCTGGCTGCTCCTGAACAGAAGTGACGCGGGCCTCTCTCTGGACAGTTTAGCTGCCCGGCCTGAGAAACTTCCCCCTGCTGAAGTGCATTTTATTCACACAATATGGCCTATATTTTGAGTCAGACCATTCTACCCACAGCCTCCAAATTTCAGGAAAACCCAGTGAGCCAGTCCTGAATGGTGCAGAAACAATGGAGGAAAACTTCATTACGTTTGTATAGACTGCTGAGGGATTTTTTTGGCCCCAGAGGGGGCGGACAGTCAAGGGGAGGAAGATTGTTGTTGGATGGTGTCTGTCCCCTTTCAAAGTCACACCCCGGCATTTGGCGTTTTACGCTATTTCTTCTCCTTGGCTAGATCCAGTCTGTTAGTTCCTTGGCTCACACCCCTCCTTGACTTCCAGTTACTCCACGTTCTTTTCTCCGTGTTAATGGGTATCAGAGCATGTACTGTAAATTAGCATTTATAAAAATCAATTACTCTGCTTCATAAGACAGAGCAGAAACTCAGATTGTCTTCACCAGATCATCTGTATTTATCTGTTAATTATAAACCCTAATTGTCTCTTTCTATCATATTAATTTGCACAAATTGTACAACTTCAGAGTTTAGCAGTTTTCAAGCCCTTGAAATACAATTATTCTCTCAACATTCTTTTCAGAAACATGGTATTCATTAATGATTAGGTTGGTAAAAATTAGCAGTTCTGATAATTGGTCTTGGCTTCTCCTTGGCTTTTTTTTTTTTCCTTCCCCACTAAAATCCTCCTTCTCACAATTATGCATGGTTGTTAGTCTCTGACTGTGCCCAGCTCTGATTTAACTGGACTTTGTAGCCCATGAGACTTCACAGGGTTTGGGCTCTAGTCAAAGTAGAATACAGTGCTAAGCCAGTGAACTTCTTCCAAGTAAATCTGACTTCTGCCCCCTCCCCAGCAGAACCTGGGCTTCTGTCCCCTGGGGTTAGTCTACTTGCCCTAACCCTTGCTACAGAAAGGCTTATACTGAAGGGAGGAAGAAGGCTTTCCAGACTCCAGTCCCAGGTGTGAAACTGTTGCGGACTCTTACCCTTTGCAAGTTGGTGAGCAAACATGATGAAGAAGGAACTCTCCAGGCTCTCCCAGCCACCCCTTGACTGTGGTTCTCTTTCTACTCAGCATGGCAGCCACTTAGGAGGAGTCATATGTCACATAGCACGTATTGAAAGGCCAAAACAAGTTTTCTTCTCTCAAGAGGCTGCACAAATCTGGGTCATGTGAAGGAAGTGATTCAGACTGAAGCACCAGGCATCCTGACTGCCTAAGAACCCGGTGGCTTCCTGCCTAGGGCACTGCAGGCATGTTCTAGAGGACTTGGCATCCAACTCCGACGACACTGGCAGACAAGCTGCAGGCTCTGTCCCAAAGGAGCAATGAGGAGGGGGACCCCCTGTCCCCTGCTGCTCCACACAAGGGAACAAATCCTCCACATGAGGATTCTGTCCTGTCTCACTTGGGAAACCCAGTCGTGTTCCCCTGAGTAGTGGGGTTCAGCAAGCACGGGATGGTCATCCAAGATCATAGGAGCAAGCATCTGATACAGCTAGAATTCTTTGAATTCTCTTACTGGGTATCTAGAAATGGTTAACTTGCCATGATTCTTGTCCCTTCATAAGCAACAGTTCAGAAGTTAGGCCAAATTTCCTCATATATATTATCTGAGATAGGACCCCAGCCAGGTACAAATTTGCAAGTCAAGACCTAAATCTGTGAGCTGTGGTTCTCCAGGGATTTTGTTCAGTTTATTGGTTGAGGGGGAGGTGCTGTGGGAAAGCTGGCTGGCCAGAAGGGATACAGGAGAACAGCTCTCCTACGTACTGGATAGAGTATGGGGTTATTTGCTCCATCAAAAGGGAAAGGTCTCTCTGTGTGTTCCAGAATCAGTAACTCTCTATGATACTCTTCAGACCAGGTTACTTTTAAGAAAAAGCATGTTTCCCCACATACAAACCACTCACCAGCCAGATCTGTCAACAGTCAGATCTGGTTTCCTCCCATGCTGGCTTGAAACCAGCTTATGCCACAGAAATGTGCGCGGAATGCCTCCTAACAATCTCTCCCCATCCCACAGTTTCCGTCAAATGGGCATTCCATGCTCTCAAACCACAGCCTTGCCTCAGGGATGAGATCGGCTGACAAGGTGGGAAGTTACTCCTGGAAACTGACAAATTTTGTCTGAAAAGAAGGCATTTACTCAGACATGTGGGTCTAAACTGTCCCTTCTGTGAACTAGAAGACAGGGGGACAAGCAATGGCCAGAGGGGTGAGAACACCTCTATCTGGTTAGCACCTTGAGAAAAGGGTGGGAGGTGGAAGCAGGGCTTTCCACAGCAAAGAGCCCCTTTCCAGCGTCCAGGTATTTTTGGTCGTCTTGTGCTAACTGTGACAGTGTCTTTGCCTGTTATTTTTCCACCTCAAGGCCCAGTGTGAATCAACAACAGTGTGCTAGACGTGCAGACCTACCCTTGCCAGCTGCTCGCCTTTGCTTCCCCCTCACCCACCCTTCTGGAGAGGCACCTCCACGCTCCCTTCCGGAGCGTCAGGCATCACCGTCCTTAGACCTTGTATGGCACAGACCCTCAGATGACTCAGCTAACAGGTCATCTGCCGATGCCAAACTAAGTAGAAGCCATGGGCTTGATGAAAATTCAGCCACTGGTTGTCACTGAGTTCCAGAACAGGTGAAAAGAGAAAGCCTATGCCAGCTTGCTGGAACCACAGTTCCAAACCAGTGGAGGCAACAGAAGAAGCAATCTGAACTCTGCCTCAGGCAGGTCTGCTGCTAACACACACCGCACCTTTGTAAGAATTAGGAAATCAAGAAAGATATAAACCAAGAAGTTAGGGGGTGGCCATCTTGCACCTACAAGAAAAACCAATTAGCAGAGAAGGCCAGTCTGCAAACAAGAAAGGACGAAGCCAAAATGTGGTGAGAAATGGCCAGGTTCTGACACCTTTTCAGTTTCTGGTTCCAATCTCTCCCTGAGGTGCAGCTGCATCTCCGTCCTTGGATTTTGTGATATCCCTGGCTCCTCATAATAAAGGCTTGTTTTCAGTTTAAGAAGCTCAAGTTGAACTGGGGAACTTGCCAGCAAAGACTCCTCAACAATACACCCACCCCTACTCATCCCTGTGTGTCCATTTCAGTCATCTCTGCTACCCTTCCTTTCCCTTCCCATCTCTTCTCTTCCCTTTTACTCCTCTTCCTCCTCCTTTTCTTTCTCTTTTCCCCCCTTTTCCCTTGTCCTCCCCCTCCCCCTGCCCCACCACCTTCTTCTTCTTCCTCTTCTCCTCCTCCTTCTGCTTTTCTCTCTCTTCCTTCCTCTCTCCATCCTCACTGCCCCTCCCCCTCCTTTGCTTTACTGATCTGCTGTCAAAATCCAAACGCAGTGGCAGAAGCCTCCTTCGTGTCCTCCCAGAAACAAAGCTACCATTCTGCTGCTCTCACTTCTAGATTCCCCCCAAAATTTAATGACCTAGCCATTGTGCCATCTCCCCTAAGACTTGGTCTGACCTAGGAAATCCAGAATCACATGCAAACGTAGGTGCAGAGCCCATAGCCACTATGGGGATGCATGGACTGAACCATCCTGAATACCAGTGTGCCCTGGTAAGGGCTTCCATGTCTCCCAGTCAGGTTTTCTGCTGCTCCCTCTATTTCCCACCACATGTTGCTTGCACCTCTAATGACCCTACCATTTTCCATTCTATTAAATCTTATTTATATATATGACCCTACAGCAAAACATTCTCGAGTGTGTTGTGGCCACATCATAGGCACTAAAACCATGAACCTTAATCTGATTGGTGTGCATGAATAGGGGGAGGTAATACCTGCAGTTTGATTTTTGATGTCTGGTTCAAGAGATAATATGCATTTAGGAATGGAGAACCCTCCCAAAATATTTTTTCTTCTATTTTTCTGATTATTCTGTCTTCTTTGATCCACAGTACTTTATATATATTTATTAAACACTTATCACAGTGAGTTGTCCTTATTTATCTAAATATCTAACGCCTCAACCAGACTGTGAGCTCTCTGAGGGCAGGGGCCATGTCTTTTTTATCTTTCTACCCCTAACCTAGTACAAGCCTGACACAAAGAAAATGTCTACTAAGATTGTTTGTTGGACTGAACTGAATCCAAGTCCATGTGAGATTTGGGCTGAGGACATCTCACCTGCTGGCAGCCATTTACCTGATTTTCTGAGTCCTCTTCAAGGCCCAGTGTGGTGAAACTTTTCTTGGAAACCACAATTTTGGCAAGACTACAACCTTCCTTCTCTGAAAGGGCTCACTTTGTTTATTACAATAGAAGAGCATGATAAATAATTTTTCGTATAAGAAACATGCTTCCGCCTTTTGACAGCTTGGACAGCCTATTGTTTAAGTTTGAAAAAGGAGCCCAGAAATAATTTCCAGAGGAAACATGGCTCAGGTGTCTTCCCCTGATGCAATTGGTATCTTGAGACTATCCAGAAAGGTAATTTACACACACATATGAATACACAACAGAATTGAAGTGCTCTTTGTGTTCCCACAGGGTGTCCAAATGCTAACATTTGCCATCTGGCCTGCTCAGATGGCTGATTCTGACATCTTCCCCAAAGTCTGGATTTGCCTTTGTTTACTAGTCAAACATTTCTGGAATCTGAGCACCGTGCTCTTTGTGCTAGGCACAAAGGTACCAAAGATGGAAAGCTGCATTCTGCTCTCAAAACGTTAAGTTTAGATCATTAAAAATAATTGCACAATAATGCTGTAAAAAAAAAAAAACTATCATGTGCTAAAGTAAATCTGACAATGGGATGTAATGTGAGTGTAGGAGAAGGATCCATTAAGTCTGCGTAGGCAAGACAAGGAAAGATCATATAGAAGTCCACTCTTGAGATCAACCATGGAGAGCAAAATGATCAGAAGGCAAAGGATGGAACCTGAGGAGACACCAACATTAAAGGAAAAAATCAGGAGGACTCTATGGGGGAGACTGAGGAGGCACACTTAGAAATGTAGGAGGAGAATTCAGAGAGAGTAAACCCGTGAAAAGCAAAGGAAAGAGAAAGAGCATGGACGTTCAATCTATGATGACCGCACAAAGTAACCTTAGGATTTGGCTTTTTAGAAGTCATACTGGGAGGTCTGGGCAAGATGGCAGAAGAGTAAGGAAGGAGATCACCTTCCTTCCCACAGATACATCAGAAATACATCTACACGTGGAACTGCTCCTACAGAACACCCACTGAACGCTGGCAGAAAACGTCAGACCTCCCAAAAGGCAAGAAACTCCCCACGTACTTGGATAGGGCAAAAGAAAAAAGAAACAACAGAGACAAAAGAATAGGGACGGGACCTGCACCAGTGGGAGGGAGCCGTGAAGGAGGAAAGGTTTCCACACACTAGGAAGCCCCTTCGCGGGTGGAGACTGTGGGTGGCAGAAGGGGGAAGCTTCGCAGCCACGGAGGAGAGCGCAGCCACAGGGGTGCGGAGGGCAAAGCAGAGAGATTCCCGCAGAGAGGCTCGGCGCCGAGCAGCACTCACCAGCCCGAGAGGTTTGTCTGCTCAGCCGCCGGGGCGGGCGGGGCTGGGAGCTGAGGCTCGGGCTTCGGTAGGATCGCAGGGAGAGGACTGGGGTTGGCGGCGTGAACACAGCCTGAAGGGGCTAGTGCACCACGGCTAGCCGGGAGGGAGTCCGGGAAAAAGTCTGGACCTGCCTAAGAGGCAAGAGACTTTTTCTTGCCTCTTTGTTTCGCGGCGCGCAAGGAGAGGGGATTCAGAGCGCCGCCTAAACGAGCTCCAGACACGGGCGCGAGCCGCGGCCATCAGCACGGACCCCAGAGACGGGCATGAGACGCTGGGGCTGCTGCTGCCGCCACCAAGAAGCCTGTGTGCGAGCACAGGTCACTATCGACACCTCCCCTCCTGGAAGCCTGTGCAGCCCGCCACTGCCAGGGTCCCGTGATCCGGGGACAACTTCACTGGGAGAACGCACGGCGCGCCTCAGGCTGCTGCAACGTCACGACGCCTCTGATGCCGCAGGCTCACCCTGCCTCCTCTGTACCCCTCCCTCCCCGCGGCCTGAGTGAGCCAGAGCCCCCGAAGCAGCTGCTCCTTTAACCCCGTCCTGCGTGAGCGAAGAACAGACGCCCTCAGGCGACCTACACGAAGAGGCGGGTCCAAATCCAAAGCTGAAACCCAGGAGCTGTGCAAACAAAGAAGAGAAAGGGAAATTTCTCCCAGCAGCCTCAGAAGCAGCGGATTAAAGCTCCACAAACAACTTGATGTACCTGCATCTGTTGAATACCTGAAGAGACAACGAATCATCCCAAGTTCAGGAGATGGACTTTGGGAGCAGGATATATTAATTTTTCCCCTTTTCCTTTTCTTGTGAGTGTATATGTGTATGCTTCTGGGTGAGATTTTGTCTGTATAGCTTTGCTTTCACCATTTGTCCTAGGGTTCGGTCCGACCGTTTTTTTTTTTTTTTTACTTAAAAAAATGTTTTTTCTTAATAAATGTTTTCTTAATAACTTTTTCCTTATTTTCTATTTCTAAAAATTAAAAAAAATTTTTTTCTTAATAAGTTTTTTCATATTTTTTATTTTAAAAAATTAAAAAAATTTTTTTCTTCATAAATTTTTTTCTTAATTTTTTTCTTATTTTTTATGATAAAAAATTAATAAATTTATTTTAAAAAATTAAAAAAAATTTTTTTCTTAATAATTTTTTTTCTTATTTGTTATTATAATAGCTTTATTTTATTTTATTTTATCCTCTTTCTTTCTTTCTTTCTATTTTTTCTCCCTTTTATTCTGAGCCGTGTGGATGAAAGGCTCTTGGTGCTCCAGCCAGGCATCAGGGCTGTGCCTCTGAGGTGGGAGAGCCAACTTCAGGACACTGGTCCACAAGAGACCTCCCAGCTCCACATAATACCAAATGGCAAAAATCTCTCAGAGATCTCCACCTCAACATCAAGACCCAGCTTAACTCAACGACCAACAAGCTACAGTGCTGGACACCCTATGCCAAACAACTAGCAAGACAGGAACACAGCCCCATCCATTAGCAAAGAGGCTGCCTAAAATCATAATAAGGCCACAGACACCCCAAAACACACCACCAGACGTGGATGTGCCCACCAAAAAGACAAGATCCAGCCTCATCCTCCAGAACACAGGCACTAGTCCCCTCCACCAGGAAGCCTACACAACCCACTGAACCAACCTTAGCAACTGGGGACAGATACCAAAAACAATGGGAACTACGAACCTGCAGCCTGTGAAAAGGAGACCCCAAACACAGTAAGATAAGCAAAATGACAAGACAGAAAAACACACAGCAGATGAAGGAGCAGGGTCAAAACACACCAGACCTAACAAATGAAGAGGAAATAGGTAGTCTACCTGAAAAAGAATTCAGAATAATGATAGTAAGGATGATCCAAAATCTTGGAAATAGAATAGACAAAACGCAAGAAACATTTAACAAGGACGTAGAAGAACTAAAGAGGAACCAAGCAATGATGAAAAACACAATAAATGAAATTTAAAATACTCTAGACGGGATCAATAGCAGAATAACTGAGGCAGAAGAACGGATAAGTGACCTGGAAGATAAAATAGTGGAAATAACTACTGCAGAGCAGAATAAAGAAAAAAGAATGAAAAGAACTAAGGACAGTCTCAGAGACCTCTGGGACAACATTAAATGCACCAACATTCGAATTATAGGGGTCCCAGAAGAAGAAGAGAAAAAGAAAGGGACTGAGAAAATATATGAAGACATTATAGTTGAAAACTTCCCTAATATGGCAAAGGAAATAGTTAATCAAGTCCTGGAAGCACAGAGAGTCCCATACAGGATAAATCCAAGGAGAAACATGCCAAGACACATATTAATCAAACTATCAAAAATTAAATACAAAGAAAACATATTAAGAGCAGCAAGGGAAAAACAACAAATAACACACAAGGGAATCCCCATAAGGTTAACAGCTGATCTTTCAGCAGAAACTCTGCAAGCCAGAAGGGAGTGGCAGGATATACTTAAAGTGATGAAGGAGAAAAACCTACAACCAAGATTACTCTACCCAGCAAGGATCACATTCAGATTTGATGAAGAAATTAAAACCTTTACAGACAAGCAAAAGCTGAGAGAGTTCAGCACCACCAAACCAGCTTTACAACAAATGCTAAAGGAACTTCTCTAGGCAAGAAACACAAGAGAAGGAAAACATCTACAATTACAAACCCAAAACATTTAAGAAAATGGGAATAGGAACATACATATCGATAATTACCTTAAATGTAAATGGATTAAATGCTCCCACCAAAAGACACAGGCTGGCTGAATGGATACAAAAACAAGACCCATATATATGCTGTCTACAAGAGACCCACTTCAGACCTAGGGACACATACAAACTGAAAGTGAGGGGATGGAAAAAGATATTCCATGCAAATGGAAATCAAAAGAAAGCTGGAGTAGCAATTCTCATAGCAGAAAAAATAGATCTTAAAATAAAGACTATTACAAGAGACAAAGAAGGACACTATATAATGATCAAGGGATTGATCCAAGAAGAAGGTATAACAATTGTAAATATTTATGCACCCAACACAGGAACACCTCAATACATAAGTCAAATACTAACAGCCATAAAAGGGGAAATTGACAGTAACACAATCATAGTAGGGGACTTTAACACCCCACTTTCACCAATGGACAGATCATCCAAAATGAAAATAAATAAGGAAACAGAAGCTTTAAACAAGATACATTAAACAAGATGGACTTAATTGATATTTATAGGACATTCCACCCAAAAACAACAGAATACACATTTTTCTCAAGTGCTCATGGAACATTCTCCAGGATAGATCATATCTTGGGTCACAAATCAAGCCTTTGTAAATTTAAGAAAATTGAAATTGTATCAAGTATCTTTTCCAACCACAACGCTATGAGACTAGATATCAATTACAGGAAAAGATCTGTAAAAAATACAAACACATGGAGGCTACACAATACAGTACTTAATAACGAAGTGATCACTGAAGAAATCAAAGGGGAAATCAAAAAATACCTAGAAACAAATGACAATGGAGACACGACGACCCAAAACCTATGGGATGCAGCAAAAGCAGTTCTAAGAGGGAAGTTTATAGCAATACAAGCCTACCTCAAGAAACAGGAAACATCTCGAATAAACAACCTAACCTTGCACCTAAAGCAATTAGAAAAAGAAGAACAAAAAAACCCCAAAGCTAGCAGAAGGAAAGAAATCATAAAGATCAGATCAGAAATAAATGAAAAAGAAATGAAGGAAACAATAGCAAAGATCAATAAAACTAAAAGCTGGTTCTTTGAGAAGAAAAACAAAATTGATAAACCATGAGCCAGACTCATCAAGAGAAAAACGGAGAAGACTCAAATCAATAGAATTAGAAATGAAAAAGGAGAAGTAACCACCGACACTGCAGAAATACAAACGATCATGAGAGATTACTACAAGCAACTCTATGCCAATAAAATGGATAACCTGGAAGAAATGGACAGATTCTTAGAAATGTACAAGCTGCCGAGACTGAACCAGGAAGAAATAGAAAATATGAACAGAAACTAACACACCATTGTGAAGCAATTATACTTCAATAAAGATGTTTATAAAAAAAAAAAAGAAAATATGAACAAACCAATCACAAGCACTGAAATTGAAACTGTGATTAAAAATCTTCCAACAAACAAAAGCCCAGGACCAGACGGCTTCACAGGCAAATTCTATCAAACATTTAGAGACGAGCTAACACCTATCCTTCTCAAACTCTTCCAAAATATTGCAGAGGGAGGAACACTCCCCAACTCATTCTACGAGGCCACCATCACCCTGATACCAAAACCAGACAAAGATGTCACAAAGAAAGAAAACTACAGGCCAGTATCACTGATGAACATAGATGCAAAAATCCTCAACAAAATACAAGCAAACAGAATCCAACAACACATTAAAAGGATCATACACCATGATCAAGTGGGGTTTATTCCAGGAATTCAAGGATTCTTCAATATATGCAAGTCAATCAATGTGATACATCATATTAACAAATTGAAGGAGAAAAACCATATGATCATCTCAATAGATGCAGAGAAAGCTTTCAACAAAATTCAACACCCATTTATGATAAAAAAAAAACCCCAGACAGTAGGCATAGAGGGAACTTACCTCAACATAATAAAGGCCATATATGAAAAAGCCACAGCCAACATTGTCCTCAATGGTGAAAACCTGAAACCATTTCCACTAAGATCAGGAACAAGACAAGGTTGCCCACTCTCACTGCTATTATTCAACATAGTTTTGGAAGTGTTAGCCACAGCAATCATAGAAGAAAAAGAAATAAAAGGAATCCAAATCGGAAAAGAAGAAGTAAAGCTGTCACTGTTTGCAGATGACATGATACTATACACAGAGAATCCTAAAGATGCTACCAGAAAACTACTAGAGCTAATCAATGAATTTGGTGAAGTAGCAGGATACAAAATTAATGCACAGAAATCTCCTGCATTCCTATACATTAATGATGAAAAATCTGAAAGTGAAATTAAAAAAACACTCCCGTTTACCATTGCAACAAAAAGAATAAAATATCTAGGAATAAACCTACCTAAGGAGACAAAAGACCTGTATGCAGAAAATTATAAGACACTGATGAAAGAAATTAAAGATGATACAAATAGATGGAGAGATATACCATGTTCTTGGATTGGAAGAATCAACATTGTGAAAATGACTCTACTACCCAAAGCAATCTACAGATTCAATGCAATCCCTATCAAACTACCACTGGCATTTTTCACAGAACTAGAACAAAAAATTTCACAATGTGTATGGAAACACAAAAGACCCCGAATAGCCAAAGCAATCTTGATAACGAAAAATGGAGCTGGGGGAATCAGGCTCCCTGACTTCAGGCTATATTACAAAGCTACAGTAATCAAGACAGTTTGGTACTGGCACAAAAACAGAAATATTGATCAATGGAACAGGATAGAAAGCCCAGAGATAAACCCACACACATATGGTCACCTTATCTTTGATAAAGGAGGCAAGCATATACAGTGGAGAAAAGACATCCTCTTCAATAAGTGGTGCTGGGAAAATTGGACAGATACATGTAAAAGTATGAAATTAGAACACTCCCTGACACCGTGCACAAAAATAAACTCAAAATGGATTAAAGACCTAAGTGTAAGGGCAGACACTATCAAACTCTTAGAGGAAAACATAGGCAGAACACTCTATGACATACATCACAGCAAGATTCTTTTTGACCCAGCTCCCAGAGAAATGGAAATAAGAACACAAATAAACAAATGGGACCTAATGAAACTTAAAAGCTTTTGCACAGCAAAGGAAACCATAAACAAGACCAAAAGACAACCATCAGAATGGGAGAAAATATTTGCAAATGAAGCAACTGACAAAGGATTAATCTCCAAGATTTACAAGCAGCTCATGCAGCTCAATAACAAAAAAACAAACAACCCAATCCAAAAATGGGCAGAAGACCTAAATAGACATTTCTCCTAAGAAGATATACAGATGGCCTACAGACACATGAAAGAATGCTCAACATCCTTAATCATTAGAGAAATGCAAATCAAAACTACAATGAGATATCATCTCACACCGGTCAGAATGGCCATCATCAAAAAATCTAGAAACAATAAATGCTGGAGAGGGTGTGGAGGAAAGGGAACTCTCTTGCACTGTTGGTGGGAATGTAAATTGATACAGCCACTATGGAGAACAGTATGGAGGTTCCTTAAAAAACTAAAAATAGAACTACCATATGACCCAGCAATCCCACTACTGGGCATATACCCTGAGAAAACCATAATTCAAAAAGAGTCATGTACCAAAATGTTCATTGCAGCTCTATTTACAATAGCCAGGACATGGAAGCAACCTAAGTGTCCATCATCAGATGAATGGATAAAGAAGATGTGGCACATATATACAATGGAATATTACTCAGCCATAAAAAGAAACGAAATTGAGATATTTGTAGTGAGGTGGATGGACCTAGAGTCTGTCATACAGAGTGAAGTAAGTCAGAAAGAGAAAAACAAATACAGTATGCTAACACATATATATGGAATCTAAGAAAAAAAAAAAAAGTCATGAAGAACCTAGTGGCAAGACGGGAATAAAGACATAGACCTACTAGAGAATGGACTTGAGGATATGGAGAGGGGGAGGGGTAAGATGTGACAGGGTGAGAGAGTGGCATGGACATATATACACTACCAAATGTAAAACAGATAGCTAGTGGGAAGCAGCCGCATAGCACAGGGAGATCAGCTCAGTGCTTTGTGACCACCTAGAGGGGTGGGATAGGGAAGGTGGGAGGGAGGGAGACGCAAGAGGGAAGAGATATGGGAACATATGTATATGTATAACTGATTCACTTTGTTATAAAGCAGAAAGTAACACACCATTGTAAAGCAATTATACTCCAATAAAGATGTTTAAAAAAAAAAAAAAAGAAGTCATACTGATCTTTAAATACCCAGTCTCTGGAGTACCTGCATAGAAACCTGCCAAAAACGTCGAAAATTTTGCTTTGAAGTTTGGCCAGCAGCATCTACATCACTTGGACACTTGTTCAAGGTCCACCCAGGAGATTCATGTGCACATCAAAATTTGTGAAGCAACCACACCTTTTCCCAGACAAGTGGCAGTTTGGGATGAATGATGAGATGGGTGACTTGCAATGAACTCGTTTCACAAGGTTTCAAATTTAAAAATCAACTTGACAGCTCAACATAACAAAAAGTAATACATATAGAGCATTCCTTTCCGTAACCTTGATTTAAACGTTGTGAATCATATAGAAGATATTACTCCCATTTACGGACCATAAAACAAGAGTGTGAAGAGGTTAAATGCCTTGTCGATGACCACAGTGATAATAAATAAAAGAGCCTGGACTTGAACCCAGATCTTCAGATTTACTGGCAGGGAGGACAGTTCTGTTCACCAAAAAGAGGGGGAAGTCAGAAATGGGTCTGAATGAAATATCATTTAAGACAATTCAATTTCCTTCGCTCTAATGCTGGGCTTGTCAAGCAGCCTTCTGATGACTGCTCTTCCTTGGAGTTCTAATTCTGAGATGGGTGTCCTGGAACAAAGAGAAATGACAAGGAAACAGACAAAACTGTATATGAATAAGCTGACATTATTTTTTTCTGAGATGGTTAGAATAGACCAGTTTTTCCAAAAATGACTTGCGTCACGTGAGCTGATAAATTGAGTTTCTGAATCATCAAAGCTCAGACTCTGCCATACCCATGTGAGCTTTACAGTGAGAAATGCTACAGCAAAGGGTCAGGGAGAGAGTACATTGGGAATGGACGGCGCTGGGAATCAACCCGGCTTGGTGTTGGTTTCCTCAAGATGACCAACTCTTCAAAAGACAATGTCTAAAGAAGCTGGGTCTGATCTGGGCCAGCAATGTTACCCAAGAAGTTTAATCTGGTGGGTGAGATGTGGCATCAGATGCTTCTGGGTTGATGTAATCATTTTTCTAATTAATCGGTGGACAAATTATGGTTCTATGGAGGTCAGTCTAGTATGAAAGAGTATTTGGCCAATAATGGTATCCTCCTGTTGGGAAAGGAGTTGGTAAGAGTTAAGTAGGGCTCTGACCAAATGGTCTTGGGTTCAGGGCAAATGGTCAGCCTCGAATGGGAAGTGGAGTAAAGTTAAGAAAGCAAAACACCCAACAATATATCATGGTGTTTACAAGCATGGATTTGGGGATCAGGTAGGTCTGGTTTCAGGTCCCAGCACTTCTACTTATGGTGTAACCTGGGGGAAATCACTTAACCTCTCTAAGCCTCATCTGTAAGACTGGATTAATAATAATAACTGCCTCACAAAGTTGCTACAAGGATTAAATGATAAAAAATTATATAACACACTTAACATAGTGTTATAACTCAGAGGAGACATTCAAAAACTGGAAGGTATTAACATCATCATTATGATCTGGTCTGGGCATTCCCAATGGAGTTGAGGGTAAAGGCTTCAGTGGGTAGACCCCTGGGTGGGATAGGCGCCAGGAACATCAGAAATGAAGCAGAAGACTTCACCTGCTAGTGGAGATGTGGCTTTGGAAATATTACCAGGCCTGGACTGGGCTGAACCCCTTGGTGGAAGGCCTTAAGTACTACATCTACCGGGGCCTAAAGAGCTGGACAAAAATAAACAAGTTTCTAGACAGAAATTTATTCCTAAGGCCCAGCTCTAGCTGCCAGTCAGTTAGCTCTTTTCTCTTTCTAACAATGATAAAAGCTTTGATAAAGAAATACCTTAAAACTGTTGACTAAAATAATCTATCAGTCAGCCTTGTCTTTCACAATCCTCATCCCACCCTACCTCTCCGCTAATCTGAAAAAATACTGAAAAGTGTATTGAAAATGTCTTGTAATTTATTCTGTGATGGAATGATTTCCCTAGAATATAAGCAAAGGGAAAGGCCTTTAGGTGACATTCACTCAAGCTGGTAGGAGAAGATATAAATATTCCCTCTAGCCCTTGGGCAAACTGGAGAAGATCAGTCCTAGGATTTCCTGATAAGATTAATACCCAAGATTTCCTGGTGGGCGTTGTTATACTTTTGGAGGTGTAGAAAACTGTTTCCAGGGCTCCCAAGAGAGACCCACTGTGACCCAAGATGGCTAGTTAACCTCTGGTGACAGGCAAATAAAACTTCCATAGTACACTACTTCATCTGGGCTGCCAGGGCTAAATTCCCACAGGTCTGCTGTCTGTCCTCCAGGCCCAGGGCCGGGCTCTCTTTCTGCAGACCACAGAACTGCAAATCATTCTTAGTCAGTAGGGAAATAAAGAATTCTTCTCCCGTTTCCTATCTTCACTCTGTAGTGTACAGATGATCCTACCTCTGCAGAATTACTCTCCCCTTTCTCTTTCTCTGTTCTGGGGTCAAAGTTTAGCCTCAGGCACCAGCCTTTGAGTCCCTTCCTTCTTAGTTTAGAGACTTCTCAGTGAAATGCTAGAACTCAGAGGTCAAAACCATGAACATGGTCAAGGATGCCTTTTCCAACCTGAGAGCTAGGGCCAGAGCTGCTCAAAGCGCTCAGCAAAGGCTGGCAAGAGAGTCTGCTGTTACTTCGACCTCTGTTTCTCCAGCTCATAACATGAACAGGTTTTATTTAATTAAGCATAAATGATACAAAAATGTTTGCTAAAGTTGAAGACAAAGTTAACAGAATACAACTGGCAGAGGGGGTGGGTAAAGATGGAAGCCAGGCAGATCAAAGACAGCCTCTTCAATAAGTGGTTCTGGGAAAACTGGACAGCTACATGTGAAAGAATGAAATTAGAACACTCCCTAACACCATACACAAAAATAAACTCTGAATGGATTAAAGAGCTAAATGTAAGGCCAGACACTATCAACTTTTGGAGGAAAACATAGGAAAAACACCCTTTGACATAAACCACAGCAAGATCTTTTTTGACCCACCTCCTAGAGTAACAGAAATAAAAACAAAAATAAACAAATGGGACTTAATTAAAAGCTTTTGCACAGCAAAGGAAACCATAAACAAGACAAAAAGACAACCCTCAGAATGGGAGAAAATATGTGCAAATGAAACAACAGACAAAGGATTAATTTCCAAAATATACAAACAGCTCATGGAGCTCAATATCAAAAAAACAAACAATCCAGTTAAAAAATGGGTGGAAGACCTAAATAGACATTTCACCAAGGAAGACATACAGATGGCCAAGAGGCACATGAAAAGATGCTCAACATCACTAATTATTAGAGAAATGCAAATCAAAACTACAATGAGGTATCACCTCACGCCGGTCAGGATGGCCATTACCAAAAAAGCTAGAAACAATAAATGCTGGAAAGGGTGTGGTGAAAAGGGAACCCTCCTACACTGTTGATGGGAATGTAAATTGATACAACCACAATGGAAAACAGTATGGAGGTTCCTTAAAAAACGAAAAATAGAACTACCATATGACCCAGCAATCCCACTACTGGGCATATACCCTGAGAAAACCATAATTCAAAAAGAGACATGCACCACAATGTTCATTGCAGCACTATTTACAATAGCCAGGACATGGAAGCAACCCTAATGTCCACTGACAGATGAATGGATAAAAAAGATGTGGCACATATATACAATGGAATATTATTCAGCCATAAAAAGAAATGAAATTGAGTTATTTGTAGTGAGGTGGATGGACCTAGAGTCTGTCATACAGTGTAACTCAGGAAGAGAAAAACAAATACCGTATGCTAACACATATATATGGAATCTAAAAAAAAAAAAAAAATGGTACTGATGAACCTAGTTGCAGGGCAGGAATAAAGAGGTAGACATAGAGAATGGACTTGATGACATGGGGTGGGAGGGGGAAGTTGGGGCGAAGTGAGAGTAGCATCAACATACATACACTACCAAATGTAAAATAGTTGGCTGGTGGGAAGCAGCAGCATAGCACAGGGAGATTGGCTCAGGGCTTTGGGATGACCTAGAGGGGTGCGATAAGGAGGATGGGAGGGAGGCTCCAGAGGGAGGGGATATGGGGACATGTGTATGCATATGGCTAATTCGCTTTGTTGTGCAACAGAAACTAACACGGTATTATGAAGCAGTTATACTCCAATAAGGATCTCTTAAAAAATAATAATAATAAGTTATACAATGAGAAGAATGCAAGCACTGTTTAAACTCTTGATAAGTATTTTACAAAGAAATAAAACTTTAAAACTCTAAAACAAAAAGAGAGAGAGAAAATGTCTTTCAGCTACAACCCTCAGGTTAGGTCATGACCATAATCTATCCCATCCCACCCCCCAAAAAATCCACCCTGCCTTTTTCTTAAAGGAATTGCTGGAAATGTTAGCCTATTTTAATTATGCCAACTGAGAATGTCTCCTTTTACTCTTTTCTTGTGTTTGTCATTAGAAAAACAAAACAAAAACCTTCAATTTAGGCCATTTCATACTGCTTCCTTCTATAAGTCTCAAGTCTTTTTTGGAGTTGAGCTATGTTTTCCTTTAGGGACATGTTGTCCTGCTGAAAAAAGGAAGCAACAGCCTGGTTTGAGTCTTGGAAGCCTCCCAGACCATCAGGAAATCCTGGGGGCCTGGATATCAGTCTCTTTGAAACTTAATTCCCCTAAAATAAAAAGAAGGCCGCAAGGGACTTCTATGAGCCCCAAATCTCCAGGGTCGGGGCCAGTGATTTGTAGCCATTAACAGGGTTAAGCCTCTTCCTTATGGAGCCCTTTGTCTGTCCTCTCAAATGTCAAATGGTTATGAGGGCAGGAAACCCAAGGTCAGCTTCCACTTGGAGCACGCCTAGGAACTGAGGTACTCTGCTGGGGGGTGCTCCCGTGTATATTTTCATTTACACTTGACCTGGTCTTCTACTCCCATGGTTTTTCCTTATTCTCTTTCCCCTCTACTATCCCAAAGGGAGAGCGCTCAAGGTTTCAACAGCCCAGCACACCTTAAAAAAATAATAATAATAATTTTTTTTTAAAAAAAGAGCAAACTCAGATGACCACAGACCCTTGGCATCCCTCCAGTTGCTACAGCTTGAGGTAATCATGGTCAGTATCAGGGCATGAGGGTTATTTGCAAAATATCAATCTGTCAACAGGCACAAAGTTTTAACTGCCTGTTAAATGGCAAAGGGATCCATGCAGAGACTGTGTGAAACAAGTTCCAAGTTCTAAAAGCAAAGCCTTACATATGCAAGGTTATGCTCTTTCAAATGAAAACAATAATAAATAATCTGGCAATGTTTACCACCAAGATCTTGAAAACAATGGTATTATCTAGGTTTCTAGATCCCTCCAATTTTTTTTTTTGAAGGCCTAATCTGTGCAAAGACTGATGGGCAGTGACAGTCCCTCTGTATATCAGCCCTGAAACCTTGGCTTGATCAGTTCAGGGGGTTGAAATAGAGCATTTGATCCAATGAAGATACACGTTCAAGATGGCTACTTAGAATGGTAGAATTTCAGAGCTTATAGGGGACTTCAGAAAAGACCAAAGACCAGAGAGATGCAGTGACTTGTTCAAGTCAGTCACACTACTCCAAAGCCAGGACTAAAGCACAGATCTCTGAAGGTCCATTCCAGGGCTCTCTGCCTTGTAGTCACCTCTTTAGCTTAGCAGAGTCTTGCCAACCTAAGAGTCACAAGGAGGAAGACAGACACTTTGGCAGCAGGGGTGGGTGGTACAGATAGCACTGGGAATATCATGTCCGGGGTTTGCTAGTAGGGAAAATTGCCTGTAGCTACTGCTCAAGTCACCAGAAAAGGTTGGAGAAAAACCAATATCAAAAGGGCCTGACTCTGAAACATGGAACAATGAGAAGAACAGAACAACTCACTCTTGTGGCAGCCAGTCTCCCCCAGTGAAGCACAACTCTCAGTGTTTGCTCACTTGTGAAGCCCACTCACATCACTCAAGTGCAATGGAAGTCACGCTAGCCTTTCATCTTTCACCTTCGAATGCTTACTCTTAGGATACATCTTCTCAGAACCTGGCCACCCAAGCTTTGAAAAGCCCAAGTTGTCACATGGAGAGACCAGGTGCAGTTGCTTCAATGGGACAACTCCAGCTGAGCCCTCAGCCAGCAGTCGGCATCAACGCCCAGCCACACGAGTGAGCTTGATGGTTGACCAGCCCCTTCAAGCCTCCAGATGACCACAGCCCTACCCGACATCTGACCATAACTGCAGGAGAAACCTCTGGTGAAAACTGTCCAACGCCCAGCCAACCCAAAAACCCATGAGAGATAATGACTGTGTTCTAAAACACTCAGATTTGAGTGGTTTGTTACACAGCAATAGACACTTGGAGAAACACAAAATGGAACAGACAAGGAAATCCTAAAGAACACTGGAAAGGCATCATTCTTTTTTTAATTTAATTAATTAATTTATTTATGTATTTTTATTTTTGGCTGTGTTGGGTCTTCGTTTCTGTGCGAGGACTTTCTCTAGTTGCGGCAAGCGGGGGCCACTCTTCATCGCGGTGCGCAGGCCTCTCACTATCGCGGCCTCTCTTGTTGCGGAGCACCAGCTCCAGACGCGCAGGCTCAGTAGTTGTGGCTCATGGGCCTAGCTGCTCCGCGGCATGTGGGATCTTCCCAGACCACGGCTTGAACCCGCGTCCCCTGCACCGGCAGGCAGATTCTCAACCACTGCGCCACCAGGGAAGCCCAAAGGCATCATTTTTAACTAAGGACTTCCATGAGGTTAAAAAAAAAAGGGCTTCCCTGGTGGCGCAGTGGTTGAGAATCTGCCTGCCAATGCAGGGGGACACGGGTTCGAGCCCTGGTCTGGGAAGATCCCACATGCCGCGGAGCAACGAAGCCCGTGCGCCACAACTACTGAGGCTGCGCATCTGGAGCCTGTGCTCCGTAGCAAGAGAGGCCGCGATAGTGAGAGGCCCGCGCACCGCGATGAAGAGTGGCCCCCGCTTGCCGCAACTAGAGAAAGCCCTCGCACAGAAACGAAGACCCAACACAGCCAAAAATAAATAAATAAATAAAAATTTTTTTTAAAAAATCACACAACCTGAAAGAGAGGTATGAATTTTTGTGGAGCAAATGCTGGCAAACTGTGAGGTCTACATGAGCGAGTAACCAAAAGCATCAGACATCAAGGACACTGAGGGGAAGCAGAAACTGTTCAAATCTAACCTTAATGAACACCTAAGGGCATTCATTATGCACGTCACCCCGGCAATAAATACTCCAGAAATAAATCAAATGGAGGACGATGCAGAAGAGCGAAGGAATGCAGAGTAATCAAGGGAAGAAAGAGGCCTACGCTCTGCGTGGTACAAAACCATCTGGAGCGCTCCAGAGGACGGTGAAGCCACGTGGGATGAACAGAATGTCATGCTTTGGTGACTGCAAGAGATTGCCCAAGTCGTGCAGTGGAATAACAAGCAAAGTTAAGAGGGATAACAAGAAATGTTCCAAATGTGCATGGAGAGAAAGGTCAGGGCAGGAGACAAGAGGTCTGGGAGTGACAAGGAAGAGCTTTTATGAACAACAGCAGCAACACAAGCTAATGGAGCAATTATCACACAGTAATCAGGCTTCAGTGCTAAATGTTAACAGTCACTGCCCAGGGTGGGCCTTGGAGTAATTCAGCCAGTTACAAGATCTTAATAGAGACCGTCAAGATCTCTCCCTGGGTCCCAAAGTTCACAAAGGTCGCTGCTAGAGACCTGCTTAAAAAGAAGCTTTGGATTTTATTCCTTCCTTCAATGACCACAAAGATTAAGGAGCAAGTACCTGCATCAGACTCACTTGTTCCAGGAGGAGACATTTGATGGAAATCAAGACTGGCTGAAAATGGGGTTCTAATGACCTCGGGGAGCACAGACCTCGCTGTAGAGCAGAGACACTGCTTTGGAGACGATTTCAGTTCTGTGCGCCCCATCACTGTCATAATGCAGCCTGGTATTACCTCTTCATTTACGTCTCCTGCAAGACCTCGAACATAGCAAGCTAAATCAGGTGGAGGTAATTAATCATATACTAATAGCAAATATCCTTAAGAGAGCTTCTACTATCTACCAGAAACAGGGCTGGAAATTTTGCATACATTAACTGCAAGAACAAAGTGACATTATTTTTACTACTTTGGTTTTATAGGTGAAGAAACTCAGGTTTAGAGAAGTTAACTTAATAGCCCAAGATGACAGAGTCAGGAATAATGATAATAATAACAATAGCAAATATTGTACTCAGTCAGGCCCCATTCCAAATGCTGTAACATATATTAACTCATTTCACTCCCTTAACAGCAATGTGAAGGAGACACTATTACTAACTAATTTTAGATACCAAGTACATGGTAGAACTGGGATTCAGTCCCACCCTGAACCACCTCACGGTATGGACTCCCGAGCTAGATGTCCATGTCTGGCTGACTCTAAAAGCCTGTATCCTTTTCTTTGTATTCCACGTCCCCCATGACTTCTTTGGTATGCTTCCAACATCTAGGAATCCGAAATTAAATCTTCATAACACGACAAATTCTTAAAAATCATCCTGAACACCATCCAGGGACCTGCCATTGGCTACACAGATGATGGTGCAGGAAAATGAATGGTACCCATTCAGACCCTAAACTACGTCCAATGGCCTTGTTACTGGCCCTTGCTAAAGGGAAAAGGGATGCTGACTAGGGCCAATTGTTAGAATGTGGAGTTGCTGTTGGGATTTTTCCCTATGAAAGTCAGAACTGAGAATGGCTCATTGAACTATGGGTGAAGGAAACAGGGAACAGCTCACTGAACAAAGTCTATATCCTGATATGATATATACCTACAAGATTAGGAAGGCAAGTAATATTATTTTATTGCAAAAGAAGAAACCACAGAGAAAGCGCAGAGAGGACCAAGCTGCAAATATAGGCACAAATGATCAGCTGCTAAAAGAACAGAGAGACTCAGGCTGAGGAAAAGGCAGGAGGGACGAGGACATAGGTGCAGTGTGAGATGTGCCTCTCCTGCTCACGGAGTCTTTTCTCCTTTTATCCGTGCATGCTGTCTGAAAGCCAGCAGCCTTCAAACTTTTATTAAGAATTCCTTTTTTCTTCAGTTAATTTTCAGGCAATAAGAGTCAAACAATTTAGGGTTGTTGCTGAGGTTTTGTCTTTTCCAACAACAAGAGAAATGACTTAGATCCTGAGTTACTGGAAGCAAACACCCTAATACCTAAAGTAAATTTCAAGGCCTAGAGAGCCCAGCAACCCTAAGTTTTATATAACCGACTTCACCATGGGGTCCCTACACCAACAGCCAGGTCCAGGGCAGGTAGGAGAGTTTACAACGAAAATCCTAAGCAAGTATCATTTAGTTCCTCCCTACGTGCGTTTCTCCACAGGCAGAGCCCGTTTCGCATGCAGCTCTCGCTTGCTTCCTGCCAAGGAATGTGTTTTCAATACACACAACCCAGAAGACTCAGCACGAAAACAAACACAATTTCAGAGTTCTCCAAACACTATTTCAGAGTCAGAACAAAGTCTTTGTAGAATCTATAAAGAGAGGAATATCTCTGAGAATCAACCAGAAGAAGGGATGAAAAACTGAAGAGGTATCACAGCTAAAGTAGGGTTTATAGTCACCCTGAGGGCAGAGGGCACAGCAAAAAGGCCCTTTTGTTCCTTCAGGAGGGCACAAGGAAAAAACACTGACTCACACACCCATATACATACGACTTGCATGTGTGCACACGCACATACACACAAACACACCAATCTCAGACTGTGCCATCCCTCCTCAGCTGTACACTCTGAGGACCTTCAGGCTGAAGGGTGATCATACCCTCAGCTGATCAAAGTGAGCACGTGAGTGGGAATCCTATCCCCACCTACAAATGTTGCCAGAGTAGCTATCAAGGCCCCCTGTGGTGTGTGGGGTGAGACCCAGGATGCATAGGCTTTTGTACCAGTTATCCATGCAAGAAATTACCCCAGAATTTAGCTGCCTAAAACAAGCATTTATTATTTCTTCTGGTTTCTGACCACATGGTCACCCTGAAACAACTGGGTTGTTCTGCCTCAGGGTCTGTCGCCAAGGTTGCTGTCAAGATGTTCGCTGAGGCTGCAGTTGTCTGAAGGCTTGACTAGGACTAGAAGATCTGCTTCCAAGATGACTCACTCAATAGCTGTTGACTGGAGACTCCAGTTCTTTGCCACATGGAGCTCCACATGGGGCTGCTTGAGTGTCCTCACAATATGGTAGCTGGCTTCCCCCAGAGTATGTGATCAAGAAAGAGCAAGGCAGAAGTTATAATGTCCTTTATGACCTAGCCTCACATTATTTCCACACATAATAATGTCACACATTACTTCCACAGTATCCTGTTGGTTCACCCATGTCAGCCCTAGTCAGTGTGGGAGGGAACTTCACAAGGGTATGAATTCCAGGAGGCCAGTATCACTGAGTCCCTTCTTGGACACCGATCCCTACAGCTTTACAACTGTGCTTCTGCCTGGTTCCTAGTATCCCACCAGTTCTTGCTGGTTCCTTGGCCGGCATCCTAGTTCTTCTGCTTGGTAAACCTCAAACTGCCAACTGAACTGTGATCACTTGTGACTTCAAACACTTTTCTATTGTTTGAAACATTTACAGTAAGAATATATTTTATAATTAAAAATGTTTGCAAAATAAAATACTGCCAAACTAATCGTTTCCCAAATTTTTCTGGTCTTTCCACTGTTTGTTTGTTTACTGTTATTATGAAATGTAAGGCTATAATTTTCTGGATTTCTTACCAACTAAAAAAAAATTGTGGTATATACGCGATTATTCAGATTCTCTAGATTTCTCCATTTTAATTGAATTTAACTACTTGGTGACCACAATTGTAGTTATCCTTGCATGAATATATCTTAAGAACATGGTTACAATTTCTGAGTTGCACCAACCTCTAATTATAAAGAGGTCATATTTCATTAAATACTTAAGAGTATTAGTTGGCTACACAGACTAGAAAATCCAATGAAAAGTGGCTTAAACAATAAGGAGATTTTATTCTCTTACAGCTCATGAAGCTCCACATCTGTTCTACATCTGTGTGATTCAGTAGCTCTACAGTGCCACCAAGGGCTCACGTTCTTTCCATATTCTGCTCTGTCACCCTCAGCAGGTTGGCAACTCCCTCTTGTAGTTGCAAAAGAGGCCCTGTCAGCTTGTTGGTATCACATCCCCTCACAGTCACATCCAAAGCCGGAAAAGAACCTCTTTCTCTTCTGCATCTCCTTTTTAAGAACAAGGAAACCTTTCCTCACAAGTGATCCAGAAAACTTCCCTTTGTTTCTCATTGGCCAGAATGATATCCATTTTTTAATCGGCAAAAGGGATGGAATTACCACGATGGACTTATTCATCCCTAACCCTGGGTCTTAGTGGGGGGGGGGGGGGTTGGGGGGGACATCCTCCCTTGAAGATGGTCACTCAATACCTGAACTAATCATGGTGCTGTTAACGAGGAAAAGGAGAGCATTAGCTATTGGATAGGCCATCGGTAGTGTTGAGTCAATGGTTTGAGCCTTCATCAGTATCCTGCCAGACATTCTCCTCCTCTTCCCAACCCCCACTGGCACTCAGATATCTCTGAGAGGTCCCACAGGATGCTGTCTCATGAACGTCCAGGAAGAAGCGATGACAAAATCACCTCCGCAAAAGAAGTGCTCTTGGGCCTTCCTGCTCTCCCCAGAATTCACACCTAACCTCCACAATGAAGTGAAATTGCAGAGGAAGTTTCCTCTTCTCCTCAGTCGAAGGTGTGCTTCTTGAGTCTCCTCTTCCTAGCCCAGAGTTGCCCTTTTCCCAGGATGACAGACAGTGAGAAAATGCACTCCCTTTAAGGAAATCCCACTTTCAGTCACCCACATGGCATTGAGTGAAGCATGGTCCTGTGGCTCTCATTACAATCACATCAGAAAATAATAGGTTGGGACTTCCCTGGTGGTCCAGTGGTTAAGAATCTACCTTCCAATGGAGGGGACATGGGTTCAATCCCTGGTCAGGAAACTAAGATCCCACATGCCGTGGGGCAACTAAGCCCGTGCGCCACAACTACTGAGCCCACGTGTTCTGGAGCCCTCACACCACAACTAGAGAGAAGCCCTGCATGCTGCAACTAAGAGCCCAAGTGCCACAACTAAGACCCGATGCAGCCAAAAATAAATAAATAAATATTTTTTAAAAGAAAGAAGGAAAAAAATAGCATTAATACTAGTAAAATCAGGGTTATTCAGCCTGGAAAAACATCAGGTGCAGGACATCAACAGTACGGTGGGTATGACTTAGGCCCTTAGGCCAAGGTCAAGCTCAGGTAATTTTCAAAGTCTATTCACAAGTATGACATCAAGCTCAGGGCTGCGTATCTTTCCTGTCATTTTGTGATCTCTGGTTCCAATATCTGTAAGCAACTGTTTAAGTCAGAACACACACATAAGAATAAGCAATAACAGAATGCAGGGGGTGGCAAACTTTTTTCAGTAAAGGGCTAGATAGTCAATATTTAGGCTTTGAGGGCCATATAGTCTCTTTCACAACTACTTGCTGCTGTAGCAGGAAGGTAATATGTAAAAGAAAGAGCATGACTGTGTTCCAATAAAACTTTATTTACAAATCAGGCAGAGGGCCAAATTTGTACCACAGCCCATGGTTTGCCAGCCCATGATACAAGGCATAGGGCAGCTTAAATCCAAATAGAGAATAGTTTTCCCACAAAGAAATAAAGATGTCTAGAAATCTTTACTTTGATAAAATATACACATAATTTACATTAATAGTATTTAAACATTTACTGTCAAAAATCTTGAGTTCACAGTTTTCCCCTCCAAACAATGGATAGGTACTCAAGATATTTTTACAGAACAAAAGTCCCAAAGCTAAGTTTAAGCTTTCATCTCTTAGGAGACAGACACTGTTTTAAGTTTTTTTTCAATTTATTAAAGTATAATTGATTTACAATGTTGTGTTAATTGTTTCATATATATATTCTTTTCCATTATGGTTTATCACAGGATAGAGAATATAGTTCCCTGTGCTATACAGTAGGACCTTGTTGTTTACTGTTTTAAGTTTACTGTTTTAAGTTTTAAGTCTTTCTAGCTTCTGATAATAAATCAAGTTTAGAAAAAAGTTAGGTTTCAAGTTTCAGCCAAGACACCTATTGCATCAGTGCAGCTCACTACTGCAGAGAGTGAAGTTCACTCCAGAGTCATCGGGAGGCTAAAAGTCCCAGCACCAACCTCCACCAAACGTTTGATGCCATCACTTATGTCATAAAATGGAGAAGCCGTGACAATGCCCAAGAATGTTATAGGAGGAGATAAAGCTGCATCGCTCCCAATCTGTAGATATTTGCTGCCCAGAATCACCTTCTCCCACTTCATATCCCACAAACACATACTTGATCAGAGAACTGAGTTCCAAACTGAACAGATTTCTAAACTGCTTATTTTACTACACACTTTTACTCGAAAGGCACAGATGCTCTTCTGACTACGTCCCTGGAGAAAATAGTAACTCATCCTCTGCCTCCAATGCTGCTCTAGCAGGAGGATTAAGTCCAGGAAATTTTAATCTCCTTTAAAATAATGCCCATTGATTGTACATAGTAAGCACTTACTGTCCTGATCCACTCTTGTGTGTACTTACTGAAACTTATTTACTCTCTCCCATCATCAATCACGGAATCCCTGCTCAGAAAGGCACTGGAGCAATGTCGGCAAGCCTGCTGTTCCAAAGCTTGGACAAGCCCTGACTTCACACGCAGGGCCAGGACTTCTGCAGGTGTGTTCTCCTAGGTGGGGAGTGGGTGTCAAACACCCTAAAATGTGTAGAGAAGACACAAACTAGCAAACAGTAGGAACTAACTAAAGCTCAATGCCAGGAAGATCCGTTAGTGGGTAGATGGGTTTTTTATATTTAGATCACTGAACTATGTAAAAGGAAAAAATTATTAAATTTAATAACTGCCTCATATGTTATAAAAATAAGGCAAGTCATGGTTTTCAGCCTCAATCAACTGCCTCATATAGACCTTCTGAAAAGTGTGGTGATTGCCACTATTTTATCATAAGGGCCTGTCAAGCAGCTACAGGGGAGATAAGGTAGATTGTAACAAAAAGAGACCTGGGGTATTTAAACCAAAATATCTGTGTGTGAATCTAGCCTTCTGTAGCTTTCAAGAACACTGACATCAGATTCTTTCCTATCTGCCACTCTCATATAACTCTGTTTTCTTTGCAACTTTTTCATTACAGACATCCAAATCAGTTTCTTCACAACTCCACGGTACAGGGTCAGGGGTTGGGCAGTGTGATTTCTCACATTTTTCCCTTCCATTTCCTATTCCCAATGGGTTCGTTATGGTGGAGGAACCCACTACTTGGATGGCATGGCAACCCATGATAGAAACACACCTTCCTGCTCTTCTTTTCCTGAACACTTCTGATTTAAGCACACTCAACAATAGCCCAAGCAAAGACTTGAGCCTACCAGACTCCCTCTGACCATGACCCTGGGGCAGTGTTCTCAAATTTCAGTGTCATCAAAATCACCTTGAAAGCTTGTTAAAACTCAGATTCCTGGGTCCCACTCCCAGGGTTTCTGGTCTGAAATTTTGCATTTTTAACCAGTTCCCAGGTGATGCTGATACCGCTGGTCTAGGAACCTCACTTGGAGAACCACTGCACTGGGGCATTAGACCAGGATGTGGACTGATAGAATCACCTGGGATAATAATAAAATAATAAATAAGTCTGTGAAGACCACCAGGTACATCTGCCTTCACCTCCGGCAGAAGCAAGATTCACTCGCTACCAGATCCAGGGTTTGGAAGCAAAGGCAAGTTGAGTCCAGGAAGGCCGGGCCTGGGAATACAAGTAGATCCTGAAGCTCAGACACAGACTGCGGGAGACGGCGAGCCTTGTAATCACAGCCCAGGGCTGGAAACAGATGACCTGTTTGAATTCCTGCCCCACTCTCATACTGTGACCATGGACAAATCCCTTGCTATCATTAAAATAGTTTCTTCATCTATAAAATGGTGTTGGTAATCATAGCTACAACCTCAGGGAGTTGAGGTAATCCATGTAAACCATGCAAAGTACAGTGTTTGGAGGATTCCAAATAAGTTGATTGTAAATGCTCAATAAATTCCTAGCATGAGAATAAGGCCAAGACTTGGGCCTTATCGGACTAAGGGGTCTAACAGGCAAAGATCTGGGTACAAAGCCTAGTCTGAGGCTGGATGATCAGTCTACATGGGGAAAAGGAAGGTAAGATACAAATAATACATTGGCCAGAGATGAAAGTAAGGCCTATGACACAGATTTTCTGCCCAGCTGGGGACAATGTATCTTCAGGTGCTGTGGACATACCATGTGGTTGGTATTTAGGTGATCGGGCATCAGAATATTCATGGTAGGCTGGGGCTCAGGGCAAAGCACCCAATTATAGGAAAACTGAGATACAAGACAGGAACCAGTTGTGTTGCCAACATCAAAGGGTGACCAGATATTATGCCAAGTTAGGATTGGGTCCAGATTCTGGAGCAGGGCTATGCATACAGATAAAGGTGAAGGAATCCAGCTGTAACGGTCAAAGAGACGAAGCACAGAGGGCAGAGATCAGAGTATCTACAGGCCTCCACCCCTTTTTGGCTCCAAACAACAATCAATATGAAATAGTCCACGAGGCCTGAATCTCCTTCCCTTAGGAACAGAGTAGAGGTCCACCCTTTGGTATCACTCTTCCTGTCTCTGACCACCCAGCCTTTGGATTCCACCTGCCCAGATCTCTAGCACTAACCCAGGTGATCCCTCTGGAATTGACCCCTCCCCTGCCTAGACCTGAATTCTACTCCTTCTTTGCTAGAATGACAGTCCTTTCCCCTGTGACCTGTCCTGTCACCTCGCTGCCCACAATGAAAAGACCAACTATGCTGAAGCTTGTGCCCCGCACACCTTGCTGTGACAGGCAGAAAAGTGAGAATTAGCCCAACTCCACAAGCCTTTTTTTAAAAATAAGCAATGCTCTAATAATACTCATAAAAATGATTTTCCTACCCTCACAGTTTCATGTTGCCCAAATAAGCACGACTTCACTGTTTGCCAATTCCAATTACTTAGTAATGGCTGCCTGGGGTGTATGCATATTTCTTAATTATTAATTAATTTTCTCTTTATTGTTTTTTTAATTTCTGAATCAGATAAACATGCATGTTTAAAGTTAATAGTCAAATAATTCTACAAGGTTTACTACAAAAAGATGGTGGTTTCTTATCTCCCTTAGCCCCATTTCCCCCTTTCATGAGGTAATTACTTCCCCATCTTTCCACCAATTAAATGAAATTGGTCTCTGGGTCTCTAAATAACATTTTTGTATTCTGCTACTTGATTGTTTTTTCTCCCAGTCTTACACATGATTTGTTAACCTTCTGCTATAAATTTTAAAGTTTTTATTCTTTTTCTTTTATCCATCCCACTGTACTCATGTACCTTTCCCATCTTTTCATCTTCCCATCATAATTATAATTCCATGATTTTAGATAGAACAGTATTTGGAATTTATAATATTATCACTGGGACTTTCCTAGTGGTCCAGTGGTAAAGAATCCACCTTCCCATGCAGGGGATGCGGGTTCAATCCCTGGTCGGGGAACTAAGATCCCACGAGCCGAGGGGCAGCTAAGCCCATGTGCCACAACTACTGAGCCCACACGCCTCAACTAGAGAGCCCGCGTGATGCAAAACTACAGAGCCCACACACTCTGGAGCTTGTGCACCACAACTAGAGAAGAGAAAAACCTGTACGGCACAACTAGACAGAAGCCCATGCACCGCAACAAAAGATCCTGCACGCCGCAATGAAATCCCACATGCCGCAACTAAGACCCAACACAGGCAATAAATAAATAAATAAATAAATAAATAAATAAATAAATAAATAAATAAATAAATATCACTATATGAATGCTATTCACACATGAGCCATGTAATCACTATAATTACTTTTCCTTTTCTGCACGACTTTTCATTTTCCCTGGAATTAATAACTGCCTTGTCTTCATTTACCTAGTTTTCTATGTATTTATCACTAATTTAAAGCCTATCTTTGACAGTTGTCTAACTCTTTTCTCAAGACTTTCAGCACATGGGATATTCTACTGATCTCATCTTCCTGAAGAAGGATGTTCTAGAGCTTTCCGATCTGCTCCAATACCTCTATGCCTGGTACACTCACTGTCTTCCTGGTGTCTCCCTTCACTGTCCTTCTGGGAATTCCTTTTCCTCCCAGTTTCCTGTGTCTCGTATCTACCCCTTTCTTGGTTTACACCTTTACTTTCATGGAACACAAGGTATGTGGGAAGGAAATGGTTTTGAGAATTTGTATGTCTGAAGATGGGTTTATTCTCCCCTCATATCAAACTGATACTTTGAATGGGTATCAAATTCAAGATTGGCAATCATTTCCCTTAGAATTTGAAGGCATATTTTCTGTTGTCTCCTAGATTCTAATTCAGCTTTGGAGAAGTCCCAAGCCATTCTGATCCTGATCCTTTACTTTTTCTCTTTCTAAAAACTTTTAGGATCTTCTTTGTCCTCAATATTCTGAAATCTTATGAGGAACTCTTGGTGTGAGTCAATTTTCATCCATTTTGAAGGTTTTTAATGAACCTTTCAGTCTGGAAACTTAGGACTTTCTCTAGAAAATTGTCTTGAATTGTTTGGTTGGTGACTTTCTCCTCTGTTTTCTTCTTCAGCGACTTTTATTATTTGGATGTTAGACCTCTTGAACTGGTTGTAAAGTTTATTTTTATTTACCTCTCATCCTTACTCTCCATCTCCTTTTATGTTTGCTTTATTTCAGGGATAGTCACTCAACCTTATCTTCAATCTTTCTATTGAGTTTTTCATTTTTGTTATTATATTTTTAAATTCTAAGAGTATATTTTTTATCCATTTAATTTTCCTTTTTAAATGCTCATCTCCTGGTTTAGTCTCTGCTTCTTTCAAGTTGCTTTGTTTCTGTTCTCTCTCTCTCTTTCTCTCTCATTAGAGGCTCTCCTCTGATGTTTTATAATCTTTGGTTATCTGCTCATATTTGAATAGGGACTGAAAACCTGATTGTAATACAGGCACACTCCCAAATATCATAGCATGTTTACCCTAAAGAATGATCAAGATTGTTTCTTTATCTTATTAATTGCTTACAACATATCCATCAGGAAGGATTCTGTGAGTGTCACATTGAAAAGTGGATTGGTTACTATTAAAGGTGGGAAAGAAGAAATAAATGGGCAAAGTCCACAGCATGCTAGATATAGGAGAAATCATCAGATCTCTCTCCCAAGTTTCTGAAAATACTGAATGTCTTTCCACTGAAATGTTTAAAGAATGAAGCAGATAAACTGCTTTTCCAAATGACTTAAGGACAAGTCCCTCTAACCTGGCATTTGAGTCAGACGTTCTTCACAAAATTGACTTGCTGTACTATGTAGAGATGCCAACAACTGCCCCCAACCACATGCCTTTCTTGGAGGACTTGTTCACATCCTTGGGAAGGACATTCCTGTGTACCCCCTGTCCTCCACCACAGCTGAATGGGCCATAAGTGGACCTAACTCAAACTAGGCCACTCGGATTTTCTCTCCCAGGAAAGTGGAAAAAGGACACTGAGAAACACAGTTAAACAGTGGGGATTCCTTGAACTGAAAGGTTAAATACGGTCAAAGGCAGAGTTTATGCCATGACCAAACTAAGTCAGAAAATCCATGAGACAGAGAATGCCAATATGCAGAAAGCAGCATAAGAGAGCAGACGTAAAAGAGCAGAGATAAGAGAAGACAGGATGTCACCAGCGACTGAAGAAATCGTTTCAGGTACTGACTTTCCAGATGACTTGGTGTATGGCCTTTACCTGCCCTGTGTCCTTTCAGTAAATTCACTTTGTACTCAAGCTAGTATGTGTGAGCTTCTGTTCTCTGTCATCAAATGAGAAGCTATTCACCAAGTATAATAGTCAGGATCCAACAGGATAAAGATGCCATACCCAAACATGGTAACAGAGGAAAGTCTAATAAAAAGAGATAATTTTCAAAGAGGGGCAGAGTATAAGGAAACCAACCTTGGGTGTGGCCACAGCAAAGCCATGGTAAATAAATGGTGTCTATTTCTATGGTCACCCATGGTTATTTTTTTTCTTTTTTTTTTTTAATTTATTTATTTTATTTATTTATTTTTGGCTGTGTTGGGTCTTTGTTGCTGTGCACGGGCTTTCTCTAGTTGTGGCGAGCGGGGGCTACTCTTCATTGCACTGCGCCGGCTTCTCATTGCAGTGGCTTCTCTTGTTGCAGAGCACAGGCTCTAGCTGTATGGGCTTTAGTAGTTGTGGCTCATGGGCTCTAGAGTGCAGGCTCAGTAGTTGTGGCGCACAGGCTTAGTTGGTCTGTGGCATGTGGAATCTTCCGAGACCAGGGCTCAAACCCATGTACCCTGCATTGGCAGGCAGATTCTTAACCACTGCACCACCAGGGAAGCCCCCATGTTTTCTTAAAGACACCTAAATACATCTCAATTTTAATAAGATCCTCTATATACACATTTATTTGCTACTAAAAATTGAAATAGCATATCGAAAAATTTTATTACAATTCAAATTTTTGAAAACCAGAAAATCTAGTTAATGCACTCTGCTCTAATTAGGCTCTAGCCAAACCACCAATGTTTTCTTTACACTCCTCTGCACAAGTTACTTTGCTTCCAATTCTTGATGTTGGGTTTCATCTCATTGACTTCAGGCTTCGAAAACACACAGGTAATATTTGATTCTTATTAGTACTTCTTTCGTTCAAATAAGCTGAGAAGGCAAGAGGAGGGAGCATATATCTTAGCCTGGAGAGAGTAAAAACTTCCTGGCAAGACCTGCAATCATAGGTAGATGGACACAGGCAACACACAGCAACCTAGCAGGAAGGGAACTGAGAGAATAAATATTCTGACACTACTCCCCTCCTGCCCTCCAGTACACTGTGGATGCCCCTACTGTACTGTCAAACCTACCAGAAGACATAGGGCAAGGGAGCCACTGACGCAGTCAATAGGTGGAGAAGGATGGAGAGTAGACCTGGGGAGGCAAATGGAAAGTATCTAGTGCGCAAAGTAACTTCTGTCCACATCTTCAGGGCAAAGCTAGCCCTCTTCTCCTGACCCCTGGGTAACCTCTTTTTAGCCCATCTGCTAACTGCGAGTGGAAGGAGCAAAGCAGAAATTCAAACTTGTCCTGAATTCAGCTTCCTCACAGATGAGTATATTTAATTACAAAATAGCACCAACCTTTCATTCACAGATAAGACATGTTAGTCACAGATTTCCTTCAGAATTTAGAAATAGGAGTTCTAAGGTGTCCACTTTTGAGCACATAAGGATACAAATGTATGGAAAGCCCATTTCACTTTCCTGCAGATTTTCCAAGGCAAGAGTCTATGGCTTCTCCTTCCCTTCTAACTCCCCCAGAGCTCCTTAGGCAGTAATTCTCAATCTATGGGGATGAAGCATAAAATAATCAGTAAATGAGAAACCGCATGCACGTACGTACACATCCTCCTTGGAGGACAGAGGCTTCATAAATTAGAGGTTTTCTCTTGGAAGAAAAGCTCAGAAAAGTAAAATTCCTACTTTAAAATATTATATTTCCTTCAATTTACCAACATTCCTAATAAGAAAACGTCTGAGTGAGCTTCAGTTTTGACAGAAAGCTGGCACGAGACGGTCAGAAGTTCCAGAACCACCTCTGTGGCTCCGGAATGTCTTCATCTCCCCAGCAGGGCCTGGCGGAGCCCTCTGAAGGCAGGCATTAGAGACGCCAGGGAGCCTTGATTGCATGTCACCACCGCTGTCTGGTTTTTGATAAGCAGATAAGAGTGGTGAGGGGCCTTTCATCTCTAGGTCATGGTTAGAAGCCCTGCGTCACTGAGTGACAGTTAAAAGCTGCTCCTACTGGAGATGGTGGGAAATGAGTGGGTGTGCTCAGCCCGCCTCTTCCTAGACGAAAGACTCCTCACAAAACTACCTCAGTACATCTGGCACAAATGAACCAGTACAGATTCCTGTCGGGAGGGGAGGGGAGGGGAGGCTGGGAAGAGGCTCTGAACTGATCAGACTCTGGGAGTGAGGGGGACCCAATTATGACAAAACAGCAAACAGCCTGGAAAGGCTACTTGTAAATTGCTAGCTCTAATCACAGGATCTCAAAGAGTAAGAAAGGCTCCCTTCACATTATGCAGGGGAGCTGGGACCACATGAATATTAACATCCTCCCTTCATGAGTGAGAACCTTTCCAGAGGTGTGATATTCCTACACAAGGTGACTAAAGTAGGCGCCAAATCTCCCAATACTCAAAGACTTTCAATGATCTCTATTTTCTACTCATGGGTACTAGCATGAATGGGCAGAAAGCAGTATTAGGTTATAACTCTTGGAAGAATTAGTCCTAATGCCTTCCTAATGTTGGTGCTAAATCATTCCTCAGATCACCACTATTGCAGGCCCAGAGAGACTGGGAATATGGCTTAGGGTAGGAAGCAGGGGAAGGACAGAGCATGGCTAATGTCAATTTGTCTGTCTGACAAGAACAAGTCACTAGGCCACCAAGGAGATCGGTCCAAACAAAATCAATGTTTGCCCATAGTTACAGATCAGCAAGGCCCAATGGGCTAAAGTACACAAAAATCTGTGCCCTCCCATGGGTGTGTCCTATGGAAAATGGGGGAAGGATCAAACTGAGGGGATTCAAGGACCTACACAGTGGACTACAGCAGCAGACACATTTATTTACCCTGGCTTTTGTTAAAGTAAATAAAAGCAGACTACCCTGGCAAACCTTTTACAGACTCCAGAAAGTACATTGTATAGGCTCAGTGGCACACTCTCTCTATTGAGGAGAATAGAGGAAAAGGACAGTTGGGGAGAAGAGTGCCAATCAGGTCTTAGCAAAGTTTCAGTCTGTGAGATGAGACTGTATCATCCATTGTGTCCTATGTTTGGGACTAAAGATGCTCCCAGATCTGGCAGAAAACATCTGTTAGCATTTTCTGTGAACTGACCTTTTGTTGAGTAGATTGCAAAAGAGTGTTTATATTATGATTTCATTTTATGTAAAATCATAAATACAAATATAGACATATGTATATATATACATATATATACATAGAGAAGTGACTGGAAGAATGTTGTAAAAGTATGCAGAATAATTATTCCTGGATTGTAGACATTCAGGGGACTTCATAATTTTCAAAATTGTTTGATTTTCTACAATGAAAATGTATTACCTTCATAAACAGAAAAAAACTATTGAAATAATTTTCCTTAAACTAATCAGAAACCAGCATATTCAGAAATTTTATTATAAAAGGCAAGAGAAAGAACAAACATTTATTAAGTGCTTCCCTTGCACTCAGGACTATGTTTGGCACAGACCCTGTGAACTGTTATTTTTATTTTACATATAAGAGTTGACTTCTCATTAGAAACCATGTAAGTAAGGAGTGTGTTGAGAGAACAAAACCATCAACCTTTAATTCTATATCCATTCAAATTATCCACCAAAAGTGAAGGAAAAATAGAGACTTTCTCAGACAAAAAAAAAAAAAAAAAACTTGACAGAATCCATTGCCAGCCATTCTAGCGTGCAAGAAATGTTAAAAATTCTTCAGGCAGAAGGAAAATATTGTAGGTCAGAAACTTGGAGGTACATAAAGAAAGGAAAAGAGAAAGAAAATTCAAAAAAAAATAAATAAAATAAAGAAAGGAAAAGAATCAGAGAAGAAATAAATGAAGATAAAATATTTTATTTTCTTATTTAAAAAAAGAAAGAAAAGCTCAGAGAGTTTGATTAATTTGACCAAGGCTTCTGTAAGTGTTATCAATCTTGCAGCAAAGCAGAGAATCCTAGGGCTGGATACTCTCCCCTTCTGCTTGGGAAAGAATCCCAGGGGAAGAGGAAGTTTTGGGTAGAAAGCACCAGCCTGGGAAGTGGCTCTCAAAGTACTCCCTGAGTGTCCCTTGGGCTAATGCCAGAGCTGAACTTTGTGGGTCCAACAATACAAAGAATGTTGCCTGCCTCGCAGAGATGTGGCCCAAACAAATGAGAACAAGATGCTTCATGATCTTTGAGTAGCAGGTGTAGCTATGAGGAGTCATGTGTCACCCATGACACATGTTCTGGGGAAGGCAGCAGACCATTTTCTGAGGGCTGGTTGACCCTACATCAAAGCACAAAGCTAGTAATCAGGAAACCCTGGTTCCAGCCACCATGATAATCATTCAAAATAGCTGAGCTTCTCTGAGCCACCCTTTCCTCAGCTGTAAGCAAAAGGGTTTACCTAGAAAATCTCTAAAGTCCTTTCTAGTTCTAGGAATCTATAATCCATGATCTAATTCCAACCATTGCTTCTCCTGGGTTCATTAAGCAATTGCCCTAGCACGTTCAACTGGTCTATCAGACATTGCTTCAGGGCCTAAAACTATGTGTGCTAACGCAGAGATGTAAGACATCTTTTGTAATCTGTGTAGGATTTTGCTACCTACTTAGCTTTATTTCATAACGCACAATTATTTTTGAAAACCGAACAAGTCTACTTACTCTCTATCATCTGTGTTCCAAATGGGGCCAAACCCTTCTTCCCCCTTCTTTATAGAAAATCCCAAAATCTCAGGTGGGAGTCAGTATAACTCAGGAGATTTGGCACTTTGAGCTTGGAATCTTTCCCACTGGGTCCCAAATGCTTTATTTCCGAAGAGCTGCTTTTGTAAGGCAGGCAAGAAAGGCTGAGTTAATGGTTAGAATTTATAAATGGTTTTTGCAAATTAAACAGAATTCTATAAGTAAAAAGCAACCAGTAGAGTGGATCTGTTCTCCTATATTATTTCCTCACAAGCAAAAATTCAAAATGCCAATTAAAGTCCCCTGGTGCAGAAGGTAGACACTTTCTTACCAAAACGGGCCAGAAGAGTGAATCAAACCACCCAGGAAATCATATATCCACCCCTTAAAAATATTAACCGGGAAAATCTCAGAGACAATGATATCATGAACAATTATAAACATGGGCTGCAGATGGCTGAATCACAATAGTCAAACTCAATTGCTATTTGAAAAGAATTAAGCCAGAAATGAATTTAAATATGTGATTCAGAGGCCGGCTTCTAATGTTTTATCTGGTGCAATCCATATCCTGCTTTCCAGGGTAGGTGGAAAGACACCAAGTCTTTCAGATGGGGGGCTGCCTTCTCTGATTTGGAAATTCTTCATAAACAGCATCAAGCCACTATCCAGCCTCCTTAGCCTATCCTTTTGTTCACTGTGGAGGCACCATGAGCTAGAGATGCACTAACATCTTCCTCTCTTCACATTCTTTGCAGGACAACTTTGGCCCAGGGGATCCGTCAGAAAGCTCGCTCTTCATGGTCTCCGAATAGTCATTCGCAGGATTCATTCCAGGGAATCAATTTTCTGAAGACTGTTTCATAGACTTTAATAGGTTCTCTACTTATTTTTTTTTATTTATGGCTGTGTTGGGTCTTCGTTTCTGTGCGAGGGCTTTCTCTAGTTGCGGCAAGTGGAGACCACTCTTCATCGCGGTGCGCGGGCCTCTCATTATCGCAGCCTCTCTTGTTGCGGAGCACAGGCTCCAGACGCGCAGGCTCAGTAATTGTGGCTCACGGGCCTAGTTGCTCCGCGGCATGTGGGATCTTCCCAGACCAGGGCTCGAACCCGTGTTCCCTGCATTGGCAGGCAGATTCTCAACCACTGCGCCACCAGGGAAGCCCCGGTTCTCTATTTAAAAAGCAACCTTTGTAACTCTCTATTCAAATATATTTCATGCATGTCTATTGAGTCATTCATTTGACAAGCCATGTGTTATCTGCTTGCTCTTTAAAATATTATGTTTGGGCTTCCTTGGTGGCACAGTGGTTGGGAGTCCGCCTGCCAATGCAGGGGACACGGGTTTGAGCCCTGGCCCGGGAAGATCCCACATGCCACGGAGCAACTAAGCCCACGTGCCACAACTACTGAAGCCTGCGTGCCTAGAGCCCATGCTCCACAGAAGCCACCGCAATGAGAAGCCCACGCACTGCAACAAAGACCCAACGCAGCTAAAAATAAATAAATAAAATAAATTTATAAAAATATATATATTATGTTTTGATTTAGTCAAGGATGTGTGTGTGTATGTGTTTAGAGAGAATTTTTTTCATTTCTAGAGAAGTGTTATATCTAAGGGTACATCTGAATCCAAGTTAGTAAAAGACTATTTACCTTCCCTGCCTTGGCGTGTTCTACCCTTTAAAGAGGCTAATGAGTGACTCATATTTTTGGCTGGCTGACTTCTTCTTGAATATCAGGTCTTCTCTGAGTGAGCAACTCATCTTCTACACAGATACTGGATGCCTGCCCACCCATCCCAGCTTAAATACTGTTTGTCCTGCTTCCTCTGATAGGAAAAAATATTCAAATTCTATCTTCCCACTCACTTCTTGAGCTAAGAGAATGGGAGGGGGGATTGGAAGAATTTGATGGCACCAGCTCTGAGATTCGCCCTTATCGTCTCTATTTTTGAACATGTCACCACTAATCACCAGATGACCCTAATTCCATTTACAATTTTCTTCTTGCGTCCATGAATGCTTTCAAACCTGATTCTAAATACCAGCATAATGTGTGGAACTGAACATACCCAGGTAAATGGGAAGGAAAGTCAGTTCGATAACTATTTATAGTTCCACATATTTACCATATACTGTTTCTTACTTCCTCACTTTTGCCAATAATTCTCATCTTCCCCTTCACCCAGCTAATCCCTCATTCTCTCATCCTAAGGTGTCATCTGTTCCAAAAAGCTTCCCCTGGCCTGGAAAGTACCAGCCTTGGTTATCTATCACTTCCCTCTGGCTGCTTATAACTCTACCATTGCATTTAACTTCACTACATTATAATTATCTGTCTATAGGTCTATTTCCCCAATGAAAACAGGAACTAAGTGTTTTTCATTTTTTATTGCCTAAACTTGATCCAGTTTGGCACATAAAAAGCATCCAGTCAGAGTGAGAATGAATGGGCATTAATGTTGTTCAGCTGCTCTCTGAGTCATTTAAGGAAATAAGTACTTTAGACTCAAAGGCAAAAAAATGTATGCAAATAGTTAAAAAAAAAATCTGAAACCCCCTTTTTTTTAAAAGCAATATACGTGGCTGCCTGTTCTTCCATGCACCGGTGCACATATCTCACTCTGCCTGGTATTAAGATTGGATATTTATGTAACCCACCACTCTGCCAGCCCCACCACCTTGGCTACTACCACAGATATCTACATCAGCACACCACCAGCTCCACAACCTCCTGCACTACTCCTTCCACCGCCTTCATCACCTCTAATACATGGCCCACTTCCACCTCCATCTACACCAATGTCTTCACCTCCTCCTCTATCTCTACTTCCTCGACCACCTCCTTCACCTTCTCGGCCACCATCTACACCGCCTCTATTACCTCCATCACCTTCACCAACTCTTCCACCACCACTTCCACCTTCACTCCTTTCATTACCATCTCCATAACCTCCACCACCTCAACCGTAACCTTCACCACCTCTGTTACAACCATCAC